>NC_049248.1:15413706-15714420 GCF_011100685.1 Canis lupus familiaris
TCTTTTTTTTTTTTTTTAAAGATTTTATTTATTTATTCATGAGAGACACACAGAGAGAGGCAGAGACATAGAGGGAGAAGCAGGTTCCCTGTGGGGAGCTTGATGTGAGACTCAATTCCAGGACTCAATTCCATCATGACCTGAGCCAAATGCAGACACTCAACCACTGAGCCACCCAGGATGCCCCTTTTGCATCCTGGTCTCTTGACAGCATTGATTTGTGCTGTCCTTGGCTCACTTTAACTCAGAGAATGTAGCAGAAGTGAGGTTTTCATAGCTGTTTCTATGATTTGGGGAGTTCTCAGCTCAGCTGCCTTGTAAGAGGTTCAGCTACCCTGTTGAAGAAAGCACTTGGAGAAGGAGAAGTTCTGGTCCTACATGGAGACCTATGTACTGTCCCAGCAGAGCTTGCCTGTATCCTATTATTTAATTAAATATAGCAAAATAATGTAGTTTGTTTTAATTTGATTCACTGTGTTAAGTCCCACATTTTTCTTCTCCCTTCCCCTCAGATGCCAGTACTTCTTCCACAGGCTTTGCTGTTTTTGAATCCTTCTTCCTTGTCCCCAGATGTCCCTTCCTTCTGAAGTTTTCTCACCAGATGGTAGCTATGTGATGAATCTTGGTTAAATGAATGGCTCTAATTTTTTTGTTCTAGTGTATCAAGGCTTCCTCAAACTGCCAGTCCCCTTTCTCCAAAATACATATATTATCTTTAAGGATTTATTTATTTGAGAGAGAGAGAGAGAGAGAGAGAGAGAGAGAGAAAGAATGCAGGAGGAAGGGGCAGAGGAAGAGGTAGAGAGAATCTTAAGCAGACTCTGCACTGAGTGTGGAGCCCAACATGGGGCTTGATCTCACGACCTGAAATCACAACCTAAGCCAAAACCAAGAGTTTTCTGCTCAACCAGATGTGCAACAAGGCCTCCCTATAATCTATGTGTTTTTATCATTGATTCCTCAAATGTTGATAGATGATTTGCTACATGTCACTTAAATGCAGTGATGGGGAGCTGGGCTGGGGGAGGTAGAAATTCGTATACTAATGAAATGGTCTGAGTCTCAGCTCTGTGGAGGCTTCTCTTGTTGGCAACATCTAACTAGACAATTCAACAAGCAGTCCAACATAATAACCACTAGATTATGGGCTTGTGCCTGATACATAGTAAACACCTAAATATTTGGTGAATGACTTGGGTAAGAATTGTGATTATATATTATCTGTTAAGGTTCTAGTGGAGCTCAGAAGGTTTTGTGATTGAAAGGCTTGGGAAAGTTGCTCAGGGTGACGTAGAGTAGGAATTTCGATAGGGGTGACATAGTGTGCAAACTAGATACTTTTGACAGTGAAAAGAGGCATTAAAACACTTAATATAATTACAAATATTTATTAACTGACAAATTGTTTCTGTATTTTTAGGGAACCTTCTATTCAAGAGAAAATAGCTCTATTCAAAAACTTTTAAAAACACTTCATTCTGAAACAAAATATATTTATGTATATCAAAGCCAAAAAAATGTATCCATCTTAATTATCTCAGCATTATGAAACAACATAAGTTGAGGCATTGCTCTGCTTTAACCAGTTTCTTAGCTATATCAATCTGTTGTGTCATTAGTATCTTTTTAAGACCAATGAAAATTTTAAAAAATAATTGAAATGTCCATCAATTTTTTTCAAGTTCCATCTTATGTTTCTTAAATTTTAAAATTCTTGACACCTTCAGTTGATTCTTCTCTGTGGAACATATCATTTCTAATTGAGAAAATATTTTCTTTATGGATGGTGAGGTATCTGGTAAGCTTAGAACAAATTCTGCAAGTAGAGGTTGTTCTTCTCATTTTTAAAAATTGAAATGTGTAAATATTTTGGCACAAATAGTTTCACAGCTAATGTATTTTTTCCTCTTTGCTAAGGCAAAATAATATGTATTTTTATAAGACAAAAACTTGTCATATAAGATGTCTCTGTTTAAGGTTCTTTTGAAGAAGATTTTGCTAAATCTAAATACTGTAAAACCTCAAGCCTTCTCCATTTCATTTCTTTCCAGTACAGGATATAAATGTATCCAGTTTAAAAGTGGAGTTTGTGGTAACTAGACTCCAAAGATGGATTAGGTGTCTGGGATCCGGGCTGCCCTTGACTCACCTTGACCCAGAGAATGCAGCACAAGTGAGGCTTTAATAGCTGTTTTTATGATTTGGGGAGCCATGATCCACCTTGTAGGAGGTTCAGTTACTTTGTTTAGAAGGCACTTGGAGGGATCCCTGGGTGGCGCAGCGGTTTGGCGCCTGCCTTTGGCGCAGGGCGCGATCCTGGAGACCCGGGATCGAATCCCACGTCGGGCTCTGGGTGCATGGAGCCTGCCTATGTCTCTGCCTCTCTCTCTCTCTCTCTCTCTCTCTCTCTGTGACTATCATAAACAAATAAAAATTAAAAAAAAAAAAATGAAGGCACTTGGAGAGGGAGATGTTCTGGTTCTGCATGGAGAAAGAGAAGGACACTAAGTGTCCTTGCAGAGCCCAGGCTCCTAGCTGCCTTCCCTAAGGCACCAGGTATGTGGGTGAAAGCTATTTGGCAGGTTTCAGCTCCACTCAACCCACAGAATCAGGAGAAGTAACGCAAGGGTTGCTGATTTCAGCCATGACATTGTGTGGTGGTTTGTTTTACAGCAGTAGATAATCAAAACAGATAAGCAGTGATATTTGAAAGTGCAATTTTAGATCTTAAAAACAAAGCCTTGTTTACTGGTTGAAATGCCCTCATTTAATTTGTTGAAATCTTGTCTTTACTTTTGTAGGGATATATTTTAGTGTCTTCCTGTTTGCAATGTTTACAAACAGTAGTCATCAGTAATTGTGGTTCACTAAGTTTCAAAAGCTGGAGGCTTTTGGTTTTTTATTTACTTAACAGTTTTTTTTCTTTAAAAAGATTTTCAACCGATTTTGAGAAACAATAAAGCCAACATTTAAAGGTCTTATTTACAAACTAGTTCAGGACTAGTTGTACATCAGCTGAGATTGACTGACAAAATGGTTCCTACTCTTCCAAGAGCCAAATGTTCTAATATTCAACTGATGATGATCAGTAGAGAGATAGTGCCTACTGCCAGGAAGAAGTATTTATTTTTAATTAAACATCAGCTTTCTCACAAAGATCAGGTAGTTCACTTATTCTGTGTACATATAAAATATTTAAAATTTGACAGCTACAGCTTGCAGTTTGTTACAATGTGGAAGCTTATTTGGATGAAAATATAAATTATGTGTCTATCACAACCATATCCAAGTATATTTATGCTCCATAGGTTTCTTAATTTAATAAGAAATTTTTTTTATCATGATACTATATTCCAACAAAATTTGTATCCATGTTATCATTGCAAAATCAAATAATTACATGTTCAACACCAACCTGTTAAACTGAATTTACAGTGGCAGCCCCAATGATGTCAGATGTTTGACCTTCAACAAAATTGACTTCTAAAATTTTTCTTTGATTTGATAAATTCAATTTTTAAAATGAGCCAATATTTGAATTAATTTAACAGATTTTCTCCTTGAAGCACCTGTGCCTCTATGTAAGACTCGTATTTTCTAGTTGATTGTGAAATTCTGCTTCTAAGCAAACAAATTAATAACTTCTGCTTTACTTCTACTAGATTTGGATGTAAAAATGAGCTGTATTTTTTTTTAATTTAATTTAATTTATTTTAATGAGCTGTATTTAGAGTACAGATCTTCCTCGACTTATGGTAGGGTCACGTTCTGATAAACCCATCACAAGTTGAACATATTGTAAGTGAAATGCATTTAACACACTAACCCACCAAACATCGTAGCTGAGTCTAGTCTACCTTAAATGTGCTCAGAACACTTCTATTGTGTGGGCAGGATCATCTAACACAAAGCCTACTTTATAGCAAAGTGTTGAGTAACTCATGGAATATATTAAATACTGGACTGACATAAACAGAATGATTGCTATGGGTACAGGATGGTTGTCAGTATTGGTGGTTTACCTTTGTAACTACGTGACTGACCGGAAACTGTGGCTGCCACTGCCCAGCATTATGAGAGAGGATCCTACTACATTGTTGCTAGCCTGGGAGAAGGTCAAAATTGCAAATTTGAAGTATGGTTCCTACTGAATGTGTATTACTTTTGCACCATTGTAAAATTGAAAAATTATAAATCGAACCATCGTAAGTTGGGGACCATCCATACTTCTTTTATCTAAATGGAAAGTCATGCTTCAGAGCTTTCTGTAACTGCTTCTTCTGAGGCTGTGTTAAAATTGCCATCTTTAAGCACAGGCTTCTTAACATAACTGCTAATTTTTGCAGTATATAAAGATGCTTTTTAGCAGATTTGGGTCTTGGAGTCAGTGATATCTCTGTTGAGCTGTGTTGGCACGTGATAAATGTTGAAAAGCATTTTGTGCAAATTATAGATCATCAACTTTTCAGAGAAGTGGAAATTCAGAATTTAATATTTCATTAAGCATACTTTTTTGGAGATCATTGTTGCTAATATATATTTTTTTCAAAATAAAAAGGGCTAACCCTAAATATGTTTAGCTATATAGAATATAAAAACGACAAAAGTAGGGCGCCTGGTGGCTCAGTCGGTTAAGCATCTACCTTCAGCTTAGGGCATGATCCAAAATCCTGGGATCAAGCCCCACATGGATTCCCTGCTCAGCAGGGAGTCTGCTTCTCCCTCTGCTCCCAGCATACGTTCTCTCTTATTATTTCTGTGGCTCTCTCTCTCTCTCTCTCTCTCTCTCTCAAATAAATAAATAAAAATCTTTAAAATTTTTTAAAAAATGAGAAAAGCATTGCTTTCAATTAGTTCTCCTCTAGGAGTTTAGATATTCCCCATACATATTCCATATTCATGTTGCCTACAGATTGTCATACTTCTCATGCCCTACTGACTGGTGGCATGGGGTATCTATATCTCTTGCGGGCTTGGGCCGAGGCCAGGGCACAGCTGACTGGTATATTCACATGACTGCAGGGACACAAGAGCATTGCAAACTTCTACCCCTACCCAAGACAGGAAGGAGTTAGCCGTTGCTAACCACAAATATTACAAGAACCCTCAGTTGTCAGTAAATGCCTTGTGTGCTGGAAGTGTTAGTTTTGCCCTATCTGGGAGCCAGGGGAAAAGTCGAGTTTTGGTCTCCTTACAGAGTGAACCACATGTTCAAACAAGGCTTCTGTTCCCTGCACTTTCCTCTAAAACTATTACTAGAGAATGTGGTAGAAGTTGGGGGTCTGTGAAACCCACTCTGGTTTATGATGTTTATTAAAAAATGAAATAAAAAAATGAAATATAGGGTGCCTGGGTGGTTCAGTCGTTTGGGCATCTGCCTTCAGCTCAGGTCATGATCTCAGGGTCCTGGGAATAGTTCTGTGTTGGGCTCCCTGCTCAGTGGGAAGTCTGCTTTTCCCTCTCCTACAGGCTCATCTCCTTTTGCTCTATCTTCTGTGCTCTCTCTCTCTCTCTATAAATAAATAAATAAATAAATAAATAAATAAATAAATAAATAAATAAAATTTTTTAAGAATATATGAACCATAGAAGCAAATGCTAAACTGAATGGGACAGGAGGTGTAAACCAGGGTGATGGGGTCCAGAAGCTAGTGAGGACCAGAAGCTCAGCAGATAGAACGGATTGGGAAGAGTAGTCAGTTTTACTGTCGTGGTCAGAGCATGGAGACAGAGGGATCAGCTCTGATGGTTTGTGCCAGTCTGTGAACTCTTCCACACAGAGACTTACCTGAGGATACTTGTGGGTACTGAGCAGATGGAATTCTTCCTTGAATTCTGTGCTCTTTGAACCTTGGAGCTGCTTCTGGAATATCAGCTTTTCTTGGACACTTCATTCTCCCGATGGCACCAGAGAATGAGCATCTCATATTTGTTTGAAGGCAAATTTTAAAGACAGAAATGCTACAGGGATCCCCAGGTGGCGCAGCGGTTTAGCGCCTGCCTTTGGCCCAGGGCGCGATCTTGGAGACCCGGGATCGAATCCCACGTCGGGCTCCCGGTGCATGGAGCCTGCTTCTCCCTCTGCCTGTGTCTCTGCCTCTCTCTCTCTCTGTGTGACTATCATAAATAAATAAATAATTAAAAAAAAAAAAGAAAAGAAATGCTACAGTTGGTGCACTGATGAGATTTTGACCATTCTCTCCTCCTCACTACTATTGTTCTGGTTCAAGCTACCACTTGCTGTTGCTTGAGCCTCCTAATTGGCTTCCCCTTAGCAGCCAGAGGGACTTTTTAAAATGTAAATCTAAATCAGATCGTTTCATTCCTCTGCACAGAGTTCTCTGAAGACTTCCTGTCTCACATCTGAAGTCCTTTCCATGCTGAAAATGTCCTTCTTGAGGGGCTTTCAAACCTTATGGGCATGCCTCACAACAGGCCACATATTTTATATTGCCACACAGTACATGCCGTCGTATGTATAATTGAAACAACATTTCTGTAAATGACCCTTACTTGTATTATATATAAGGTGTCCTGATGTTTTCCATTTTATTGTTTCTTCTTCTTTTCAAAAAATACTAGTTGCAGCTGACAAACTTGATTTCATGACAGGTCCATGGGTCATGACTCTCAGTTTGGAGAACATTTTACTATATGATCTGGTCCTTGCCTGCCTCTCAGACTTTAACTCTGCCACTCCCAGTCCCCCTGGCTTACTGTCCTCCAGTTAAACCTGTGTCCCTGCTTTGCCATAAATATGACATGTTCGCTCTTACTTGAGGGCTTTTGCATTTGCTCTTCTCTCTGCCTAGAACACTGTTTCCCCTGGTTGATGGTTTTATATGGAGCTCCGCTCAAGTGTTTCCTTATCAGAGACTCTCCCTGACCATGCCCATCCCTGCATTCTCCATTCTCTTATCCAATGTAACTTTTCACTGTAGCCCACGGATACTGTGTAATATATTCAGTATACATTTATATGTTTGTCTCATTTCATTAGAAGAAGCTCTGTGAGAGTACCGATTTTGTTTTCCTCACTGCTGAATCCGCTGAACCTAGAGCAGTGCTGGCACCATCGTGTGTTAGTTGAATGAATGAATAAATGTAATTCACAGACAGATATGGACTGACCAAACTTTCTAGGAGCAGAGTTCCAAACCTGTATCCTATCTTATGCTTAAGCTACTGATTTTGGGTCGGAGAACCCTATAAACTCTGTGAGCAGACCTGATGCCATTTGGTCTGAGAATTTTGGAATCCTGTCTACCTTGCCTGGAAGGAGAATGTGATCTTGGGGAAAGTCTAGACCTTTGACCCCATAGACTTCCTTCACTATGGGAAAGGGCATTGGTCTGCAAGGGCCAGCGTGGGCCTGTCTCACCCAGGTGTGATATTTGTGTCATTCAGGATTTATATAATAATCAGGTTCTTTCTGGTAGCCCAGGGTGCTAATGTTTAGTGATCTTCTTTATGGGAGCAGTAATGATGGTGTTCTGATTATATTATCATTTCTGCCTAGTATCATGCAGCTGAGTCAGGCTGGATTGATGGAAGCCCTCAATGGCAGAGTTTGGGTATGACAGGTCTGGAGTTTGAAATGCCCCAGGGAGGTGTTGTCCTATGCTGATGCCTGGATTATAGGTAGCAACAGCCATCTTGCTGGTTTACCTTCTATTGTCTCTTTTCTACCTGCCCTGCGCACTGCTGCCTGGCAGTGCCTCTTAATTCAAAAGTTAAGTATATTTTGTTTTTACTGCTCAATAAGGTAATGCATGCTCTTGGTAAAAAATTTCAGTGTTATGGAACTATATGAGAAAGTAGAAATCTTTTTTTTTTTTTTCCTTTTTACAAAGTAGAAATCTTATGTAATTCTAGCTCTGAAGAGAAACTCTTCTATCAATTTGGTATATATTCTATTATTTTTTTTTACCCATGTAGCAACAGATATATGTTTTATACTTGTATTTTTGTTTTTACAAACATTTTTATTTTAGAAAATCACTGCTGTACAGGCTACTTGTTTTCACCGAGTCAAGTATCATAATTGGTTTTCCATGACAGTGCTTACTCATCTACCTCATTCTTTTTAATAATGGGTATAGTCTACCTTATGGATCTGCTATATTTGAAGCCATCATGGATCTTGGTGTCACTTGCAACAATACTAGCATAAATATTTTTCCATATTTGCACTTGGCATATTTGTGTAAGTATTTCTATGGGACCTATTCTGCATGCTGATTATTTTTAGGAAATACTTCTTTAATTCTATTACAGTTTGCTTTAGAAATCTTTGATGGCTCTCATCACTTGCAGGATAAAGTCTAGACCAGTGCTGTTTAATAGAAATATAATATACAACATGAAGTAATTTAAAATTTCCTGGAGTGCACATTATAAAAGGTGAAAAGAAACAAGTGAAAATAATTTTAATAGCTTTTTATTTAACCAGATGTAACCCAGATACCATATTTTGAGTGCATAAGCAATATCAAAACATAATTACAGAAGGGTGCCTGGGTGGCCCAGTCAGTTGAGCATTGACTGACTCTTGATCTCAGCTCACGTCTTGATCTCAGGGTTGTGAGTTCAAGGCCCACATTGGGCACCATGCTGAGCTTAAAAACAAAAAACATAATTACAGAAATATTTTGTATTTTTTTTTGTACTAAATCTTTGAAATCTGCTAAGTACTTTACACTTAAAGCACATCTCAAAATTGGACTGTTCCACATTTCAAATGCTCAGATGGCCACATGTGACCAGTGGCTACTGATTGGATAGCACAGATCTAGACTCCTTTCCCTGGTACTGAAGCCACAGTGAATCAAATAGGGCCAACTTGCCTGTGCTCCTGACACTCTTGTTTCCTATAAACTTTCAGCACTTCCTCTTTATTTTTCCTGAATCCTGCCCATGCTTTGGGTAGGGTTTCTCAGCACTGTTGACATTTGGGGCCAGTTAATTCTCTAGGATTGGACTTTTCCATTGGTCCTGAGCCTGTTAATGGCAGTGCCCTTGGTTAGGAATGCCCGGGATGCTAACTTGGGCATATCACTTGTGGCAAATTCCATAGACGGTTCCCCTACTGGGCCTCCTCTTTATGGGTGGGCTGTCTCTTCTGGTTCTTATTTTGACTTCAGGACACACACTTCAACAAAAACCATCAGGGAACTTGAGGATCAGGATTTATTACTCACAATCCTAGAGAGTGCAAGTGTATCCAAGAGCTGCACTGTGAGGTTTCGGGCAGAAAGAGCAAGTGTGCACAGGCAAGCAATGACCTGAGTCTTTATTAGGGTCTGAGGGTGGGATGTCTAGGGTTTTGTGGGTTAACTCTTTATTAGTTAATTTAAAGCTAAAGAGCAGGAATTGCGGTATGGGAAGGGGAAGCAGGGTCACTTGAGCAGGCAGTTATCTAGGTTACCCAGAGCTTTTTCTGAAAGAGGAACCTTCGTGTGGGGGGGCTGTCTAGTTCATAGTAGCAATGTCATGCGGCTGGCCATATGTTTATTCAGGATGAATGTCTTTTGAAATGGATGCCTCAGCAATAAAAAGCTTAATGTCAGGCACTTATACTACAATTAGAAAGCTTAATATCAGGCACTTACACTATTGAGAGACTATTAGCAGCATCCCTGACTTCTACCCACTAGGTGCAAGTGGCACTTTCCTACCACCAGCTGTGACAACCACAAATGTCTCTAGACTGAGAACCTCTGCTTTAGCCTCAATCTCACATCTCCACTTATCTACTAAGAGGGTTTTCTGTGTGTGTGTGTGTGTGTGTGTGTGTGTGTGTGAACTGGATGAGCCTACTCTGGCTTTCCATTTCTCTGAGCTTGACTTATTGTCCAGCCAGTGTGGTAAGTGTATGTAACAGGGAAAAAGCCTTTTATGATCAGATGTTTGAGAAATGCTGAATTAAAGAAAATTCCGCATTTCTTTCCTGTGGGACTTTGTCATAGAATCTAATGTGCTAAATGCTTTATGCATCTCATGTCCATCTAGTACAGTCCAAAAATGCTTTATACATCTCCAAGAGAAGCTAACTCACCTAGCATGTCCCAAACTCACTTATCATTGTAATAGAAATTTATCACTTTTTGGCTTTCCAGCAACTAACATGTGTCCTCTTAGTATTGGGTCATTCTATCTAACTTACATAGATCAGGTTGGTGGCACTACAGAGGAAGGAATGGACCTTCCCTCTTCCCTGCTCCACACAAGCATGCATGGTTCAGGCTTTGGATGCTTCCATATGGAACTTGAGGCTGAGTGAGCTGGAGTGAGAGGCTGTTGGTGTAAAATACTGATGTTCTTCTAACTTACTGTCTTTGGTCCTTGTCTGTTTCCTGAGCTTGGTTTTCCAGTCTCTTCTCAGTTACCTGAGCTTTTACCACCCTTCCCTTTTTGTTCCAGTCACTAAAGTCAGTTTTCACCATTTTTAACGGAAAGGTTCTTGACTGACATGACCAGTAGAACTAGTTGGAAATGTTGGTTGCAAGCATTAATTTTTGTCCCCATATGTTGGCTTACATTTTATATTTTTCAACTCTTCCCATTCTGTGCCTTTATTCCCTAAGCTTTTTCAGAACAGCAGCAACCTACTTAGTGGCACTGCATTTCTCACATCCTGTCACCCCGTGCCTGCTCTCCAGAGGTGCTAAATGCAGAGGCATTAGGACTTGTGGTAGGTGGGTGCTTTACTGCACTAAAGGCTTGTGGTTCTCTAGCGACATAACTGCAGCCACTACCTGCTGCTGAGCCTGTGAGGCTGGTCACTGAGTAATTACAGGTACCCTGGGAACAAGTGGAACAGAAGTAAGCAAACTGGAGATTGCACCGAACAGTATTTGGATGTCAGAATAATTGACCCAGTTCTGCTTTTATTTTTTTTAAGGATTTTATTTATTTATTCATGAGACACAGAGAGAGAGAGAGAGGGCAGAGACACAGGCAGAGGGAGAAGCAGGCCCCATGGAGGGAGCCCGACGTGGAACTCGATCCCAGGACTCCAGGCTTACACCCTGAGTCAAAAGTAGAGCTCAACCACTGAGCCATCCAGGCGTCCCTAGGTTCTGCTTTTAATGCCTAGCTTAACTGACAGGTAATAGCTGTTGGTTGAGAAGGGGAATAATGACAAAAATTGATTAGTGAAGAGCAGCAAAAGCTGGGAAAGGGCTAATATCTCAAGGAGGGATGAAGGGTAAGAGAAAAGTGGGAAATTTTTAAAATACCATATGATGCTGTGTGTGAAGCCAGGTGCAAGAGCACAGATGCCTGTAATGTGAACCCAGACTCTCTTCCACTGTGATCATGTGTTCAATCTATGTGGCTATGGATATAAGACATACTGGAAATGACAGAGGGAAGAGGAGTATAAGCAGAAAATATTCAAGGCTGGTATCAAAGGATCAAGTGAACAGATCATGTTGGCCTTCACCTTGGTGCCTGAAATCTATTCTGAAGTATTTTAGGGAGTGTAGTAAACTCATTATTCACCTGGACTCAGACTGATATCCTAAAGAAAGGTCTAGATGGAGAATGTATGTGGGATGGGAGTTGTAGATTAGGGTCAAAGTAGCTGTGGGAGACGTCATAGTAGTAAGGCTCTGTGAGTGGTGGCAGTATATGCTGTCAGGTTGTTGGTGTCATGGTTTCTAGACCATCTGTCTAGGTTCTAAGAATTAGGCTTACACAGTAGAATGTTGGACAAGTTGACTCATGTCCACTAGGGGCATGGATCCCCTAGAGAGCTCACCCAGGGCTTATTGGATGGTAGACTAGACTTTGGGGAAAAAAAATTAATTCTAGTTTCTACCTGTTAGTAAGGATGAGGCTCTCAGCATGGTATCTGTCTTGTATCTTTGGTTAGGAATTGAATAAGGCTGAGTCTGCTCATTTACGTATGTTGAATATCTTTGAGGCTGAATGGTTCAGGCATGCCCTGACATCCAGGGCTCTTTTTTTCTAGCTATGCTAACCTTTTCCGAGGCTAAGATCAAATACTAGACATGATCAAGTTGATATTTCACTGGTTTCAGTGTCTGAGGTAAAAAAAATAAATGTACTATGATGCAAGGGGCTTATTGAGCAACTATTTCTGTGCTGGGCACTTGCACATATGGGAAGGTGTGACTGATTCCTGGGAAGTTGCAAATTTGAATTGAAAATAACCAGAAAAAATGAAAAGAGAAAACATGGGAAATTTAATCTTTCCTTTCCCAAATTTAGGAGAAAGAATCTCTAATAAATTATCACAATTTATTTTTCTCCATTAGGAACAAAGGTAAAATCAAAATACAAAATAAACCTCATTTTACAAAGTTCTCACTTGGTGTTACATGGTTTAGGAATATTGTGAATATGTGCAAGAACATCCATGGAAGCACCAACGGAAGTGACAAAAAGACTATATGGTGGATTTGTAGAGAAGATGATTTGTCTCCACTGAGGCATAGGAAAAATAATAATAAAAAATTGTGAGAAGAGTATTTGAGAACAAATTTATAACTGACAGAAGGGCCTGAAAGCCAACCAAATGACTTACTAAGAGACACAGTAGGGTATTTTTTCATGGGAGAGTTTTGAGAAAAGAATATTATCGCCGTCCAATTATGGCTTCATGTCTCTTCTTCCCAAAGGCACGTGTACTTGAAACCCCTCTTGGCCCCATAAGAGAAGATTCTATGGTACTGATGAGATTGTGTGCATTAGAATCACTTCTCCTGGAAAGGAGACGCTAAAGGGTACTCGAATAAAATATTAAAAATTATGAAGGACATAACAAAGGCCAATCAGCCCTTTCTTTTCCCTAGACCCCATAATAAGAGAACAAGGGTTATTTGATGAAATTAAAGAGTAGCAAATTAAGTGCTAATAAAATGAGATAGTCACTTATATAATTCATTACCATGGGAGGTCACAGAGGCAAATTTTGTGGCTGGATTAAATATGGGGCCGGATAATTTTATGACCACTAATGATATTTTTAACAGTGAAGGCTGATATTGCCAGATAAGTAATCCTATTACATCCTCCAGTAGGTGGTTTGCGGGGACCTCTAGCAAGTAGTGTCTCAGAAGTGTGAGAGCAGGCCTTGTGGGTTCTAACCTTTGGTGGAGAATTGTACTAAAAATTAGTTTTTAAGGCAGATGCCCTTAGGTATTGCGTTCATGTTTCAGTCCCAGCTTCTCTTATGAAGATCCATAAGTTCTTTAATCAGAAGCAGTTGGGGTGCAGAGTTTCATCTTTCAAGATGAATAAGTTGCAGAGACCTAGTGTACAGCACTTTGACTAATGTTTTGTGTTTTTTTTTTTAAGATCTTATTTCTTTATTAGAGAGAGAGAGAGAGAAAGTGAGCCTGGGGAGGAACAGAGGGAGAGGGACAAGCAGACTCCCTGCTGAGCATGGAGCCAGGCTATAAGGGGCTTCATCCCAGGACCCTGACTGAGATCATGACCTTAGTCAGACACTCAGCTGACTGAGCCACCCAGGCACCCCCAATGTGACTATTGTTAACAAAACTATATTGTATGGTTGAATTCTGCTGAGAGAGTAGATCTTAAATGTTCTTAGCCCACACAAAAAAGAAAAAAAAAAAAAAAGAACATGGGAAATGTGTCAAGTGATAGATAATTAGCTCGATTGTGGTGATTTTTTCACCATGTATATGTGTATCAAAACATCAAGATGTATATCTTAAACATATATAATTTTTGTCAGTTATACTTCAGTAAAGCTGGAGGGGGGAGGTAAACACTAATTTTTTTTTTTTTAAGAAAAAGTAGTTGAGAAAGATACTGCCCAAATTTTGATCATTTCTGGTCTTGGAGAACCACTCATTTTATTTATTGAATGCCACCCATGTGTCAGGCACTTTGCTTGGAGTTTTAAAAATCTGTTGGGAATATAAACAATTTGACAAATCAGTGCATTCAGAAGTTAGGGGACTACACTAAAGATAGATGCTAAGGTAGCATTAAGTGCAAAGAAGCAAAGGAATAGCTCAACTTGTGTGGGTGAGAGAAAATTCACAGAGAAGGTGGCCTTTGAACTAAGTCTTAAGGGTTGAGGAGGAGTTAACCATATTGGCAAGATAACGAAGGGCAGAAGGAACCACCAGCATGCACAGATCCAGAGACAGAAGGTGACATCATTGCCAGTGAGAGCTGTGCCACAGGGTTGGAGGGGCAGAGAAGGAGAAGAGGGGTCCTCTGAGGGCAAAGGGAGCCAGATGGTGAAGTCTTGGATTGTCTGAGATGTCTCTCCAGTAGCAGTACTTCCAGTGGTGGCAGTGTGTGTAGGGAGGAGAGAGGAGGTGGGGAGGGGCTTTATGACAGATAAAGGAAAGCCTCTCAAAGCCTTGCCCCACAGATAGGCGTCCCTGTTTTGGCCACTGTCAAAAGTTGCTTCAAAGCCTTATATTTCACACAACTCTACCTCATTGTTACTATCTCCCAGAAACAGTCTTTGCCATAAGCCTAATCACCATTCATTATTAGTGTTTTTTTTTTTTTTATAAAAAAGAATCTCCCCTGCCTTTGGGTAGAGAGGGGTTCTTATAGGTCTTATAAATTAGGATGAGTCTGGTGTATCTGTTTGGTCTTATTTCTTTGGGCTTTACCTAGAACCCATCTTTGGGTGCAAAAGGAGAGGCAGGTTTCATTTGCTTGACCTTAGACTCCCTTTTTCTCTGTGATTTTGGCTCAGCAGATGAGCAGGAAAACATACAGTGTCTTTTGAGGAGCAGATGGATTGAAATGTTAAAAACCTGTTTTGTTAAATGATTTCGGCTAACAAAATAATTTAATTAGGGAAAAAAAGCATCCAGACTCTGCTCCTTATTCAGTGATATTTAAATAAGTATATCATTATTAATCACTCAGACTCTGACTTGGAATTTCTACAATATTAATATTGATAGGCAGAATCAATTGGAAACGAATTCTTTTGTAGAAATGTGGTCTTATTTTTATGGTGGATACAAATACTGTATTATTATTATTATTATTATTATTATTATTATTATCATCATCATTATTTGTGTTGTTACATAGTGCAATATGCAGTTAGTAGTTTTCTCCACCACATTACAGAGAATTGTGTATGGTAGTCCCCTCTTATTTGTGGGAAATGTGCTCTAAGACCAACCCCAGGGGATGCCTGAAAGTGTAGACAGCATTGAACATATATACTATGTTTTTTCCTATTCATACACATCTATGATAAATTTTAGTTTATCAGTTAGGCACAGTAAGAGATTAACAACAGTAATTAATAATAAAATACAACAGTTATAACAATATGGCATAGTAAAAGTTATGTGAATGTGGTCTCTGGAATACTCTTTTGTATTGTAGTCACCCTTTTTGTGACGATGTGAGATGATAAAATGCCTACCTGATGAGAGGAAATGAGGTGAATGATATAGGCATTGTGATGTAACATCAGGCTACTATTCGCCTTCTGATTTACCTCAGAAGGAGGATTATCTGTTCTTGGGCTGCAGTTGACCATAGGTAACTGAAATTGCAGAAAGCAAAATTGTGGATAATTGGGGCTATTTCCTTTTCCATAGTAGTTTTTTAAGTCTCTTCTAAGAAGAAGTTGCTAGAGGGATATAAAAAGGAAGTTAGTTGTAGAAGGTAGAAGAGGTTATTAGAAGGATATAAAAGTTATATATATATATATGTTAGTTATAGAAGATAAATGGGTATGTGTTCAATTTACTGCGAGGTCTCCCATGTAATAGAGTGTTGGTGGATAAAACTGAAATATAATTGAAATACACATTGTGTTTTTCATGTGTTAGACACTCAAAAATAAGATCATGACTCCATACAGTAAGGACAGGACACCATCTTACCATGACTCCTTGATGAACTGAATACAAGTTATATAGTACAACAGCATCCAAATGTTAGCTCTATCTGGGGAGTGGGCAGTGTTTTCATGAAAGCCAACATGTAGGCTGGTTTTAAAACAAATTATGGTTAATTAAGACAGAGGGTAGGATCGAGGTAGGGAAGAGCATTTTGAAACAGAAGCAGTAGAGATATCTCCCAGAATTTTGAACACCTTGTTTTTTTTCTTTCTCTTTTTCTAACTTCTGTTCTGTCGATGTTGTAATTTCTAATACATTTGGAAAAAGTCTCCTTTGAGGAAAGAATGGGCTATATCATATCAGCATCTAGGAGATATTAATCTTGTCAGTAAGGGGGTAGTGATCAAGGATTCCTTTAAGCCCCAACATTAATTCACTTAGGTATTTATTAATCATTTGTTCTCCTGCACTGGGCTCTTACAAATAAGTCTTTGCTGTCAGAAGTGAGGCACGTGGCATGGGTAACACAACATTTTCCTCCCTCGTTAGACGTGTCTGTGTAATGAATCAATACAGGTCCTTCCAGTTCCAAATGTACTTGATTTTACATGAAGCATGCCTTTTCATGACTGGGTTTCTTTCAACAAGGTTATTTATTTGTAATTGTGCAAAAAGAAGCATAAGCTTTAAAAGAGTTTTCATGTAAAATGATATATCCCTTCAAGGGCCATGGAAAAATAGGTGAATATATTTAATAAGAAGTGTTCTTCTTTCCCCTTTAGACCTTAGTTGGATCTCCAAAATACAAGTGAATCAACCAGCAGTTCTGAGGCGTGCAGAACAAATCCAGACTCGGAGAACCGTGAAAAAGGAGTGGCAAGTAAGTTTCTTCTTGAGTATTCTATTCCTGTAGTTTACAATGCCTGGTCTCTTCCCTCAAGGCCGCAATATTGAATTTTGCTCAAGATGCATCTAAACTTAAAAGATTGCAGCTGTCCATGACTTATTTTAATAATTCATATATGATGATGACGGGTTGAAGAAAGATAACACATTTATCCAAACAAGTTAAAAATCTTATCACTCTTGAGTGGCAAAGCCGCAAATGAATTTGAGGCATCTTTATTCATGAGTGAATTAAATGGCATATTTCCTCAACACATTTATTCAGTTCCTTAGACATACCTTCTTTGGTTGTCTTCTATTTTAATTTTTAAACCATAACATCTAAACCTGGTGTGTTTGCTATTGAGGTCCTTAGGCATAAGAGTTGACCTCCTTTGACCATTGTGTTTACCTTACTATTAATTTTCATAAATCATTTTCCAAAACTCAAAAAGGATGTTTCACAGGGTACTTGTGGTCAGCATATCCTTCAGTGTATACTGACCAAAGATGTGCTGTGCATCACAAGACTAAAAGGTGTTCAGAGTTCATTTCACAAATGAGGCAAAATATTGTGATAGAATATTTTAGGGTGACATTTTACATTTTGCTCATCCTTGGAAATATTCCTATTGAAAGGTAAAAGGAAATTCATTAGAATGAATTATGAACTATGAATATTGTTTTAAAAACAGAATTGGATTAAGGTGGAAAAAAAATCCGACAAAGAAATTAGAGACTCTTTTCTAAATATCTCATCCCAGATCCCAGGGCTGGAGGTAAAATATCAGATAGAGATTCTCTTATTCCCAAGTTCTACTATACCATGGTAGCTATCAGGGGCTCCTAGTTGAGGAGATAGAGAAGTCTCATGTGGGGAGGCTTGATCTATTAGGGATTTCACTTTGGGATAGCTATGGAAAGAAAAATAATTTTTTTAAAGATTTTATTTATTGATGGAGTGAGTGAGCACGTGTGCTTGGGAGGTGAGGCAAAGGGAAGAGAAAAAAAATCTCAATCCCAGAGCTGAGCCCAGAACCTGACTCAGTGCTCAGTCTCAACAACCCTGAGCTCACAAACTGAGCCAAAACCAAGAGTCGGATGCTTAACCAACTGCACCACCCAGGCGCCCTGGAAAAATAATTTTTTTAAGGCTACTCTTTTATTTTGTTCTATGCAGTGTTCATCTTATTAGTCACTCTTGAGCAATGCTTATAGCACATATGAAAATGACATGCCTTAGATGTCAGATTTTAGTACCCCTGTTTGTCTAATGATTTTCTATTCACTGAATTGGAAATGATTTTTTTTTAAACTTGTTTTTTTTTTTTCTTAAACCAGGCTGCTTGGCTCCTGAAAGCTGTTACCTTTATAGATCTTACTACACTTTCAGGGGATGACACATCTTCCAATGTTCAGAGGCTCTGTTATAAAGCCAAGTATCCAATCCGGGAAGATCTCTTAAAAGCTTTAAATATGCACGATAAAGGTAATGTTGTTGTGTTTAATCTGTCTGTGTTTGCCTCTTTACAGAACTAATTACTAAATCTAAGAGGACTTAAGACAAGATTCAGCTGCTAAAATGATAACAGCAATAAAAATCCATGGTTGAATTGTGTACATAGACAAATAATTAAGATTCTTCTCTGAAAAACAGCAGGGAGAGAATCTGAGTCTCATTTTTAGGTCAGTTCTTTCCATCATGGATTAAAGTTGCTGGTAGAGAGTTTCTTTATTTTTCTTTCCAGTTCTTCAGTGTGGAAAAATTTCTATCTAGTGACTCTAAAATACTGATTTTCATTCCCTAGCCACATGTGCAAAAGCCAGTCTCATTACTTAATAATCACATCTCATACATAAAGTATTTTCTGTGAGTAAATGAAATACTTTGGAGAATAAAATGCAAATGGGGAATATTGCATGCTCGTATATTAGGTTAGATCTTTTGAAAAAAGTTATATTCACTCTCTTAGTATACATGAAAGAAAAGACTTTATGAAGTTGCCGTAAGTTTAGAATCTTAACATTTTAGGAATGGAGAAGACCTTTGAGAGTTGATCCCCTATTTCTAAATGAGGAAACTGAGGTCTGGAAGACTAAATGGTGTTTCCAAGACCGTGTGCCATGGTTCTCACTGGGCTGATTTTAGGAGCCACATCTTTCTCTGGAGGGATGCTTCATGATTCCCAAATGCCTGTCCATAATGAATATGCAACTAGAGATGTTACATAGGCCCAATGCAGGTATTTTATCCCAAGTAATTTGAAAATAATTTATAGGCCTGAACAACTCCACAGCTTTTGAAAAATATCTATTATGTTTCTTTTGAGTTGATAATAAAAACACCACCTACTTATAGACCTATACAACATTGTTAAAAGTAACAACTTTGTGGGAGAGGCTGAAAAAGAGTAGCAACTTTGTATGAGTCTATGTTCTTGCTTTGTTTTATAGTGGCTATTCGATTTTTTTTTTTTAATATAAGAGCTTATCCCTCCAAATGAGGACTCCATATTCAGATTGTGTTATTTCTTAAAAGAGAGGAAATACGATCAGTTAAATGTCATTTTGCTATACTACCCCGTAAGGTTCATGTCTACTTTTTTCAGCCACTGTTTGTTAACTCTACAAATCTGGATTTTGTTACCTACTTGAAATCAAATATTTTCATTGAGTTGAGGCCATTAAGTTTAACCGTTTAGGAGTTTTTAGAAACTGTGGTCTTATATTGACTGCAAAATACAGTGGAATAAACATGGAAAAACATGGAATAATCACAATTATTCCATGACTTGTCCAAGGGGAAAATGATCCATATTTTCAAGAACTAGGAGGGACTTCAGAGAGCCAAAACTTTTTCATTTGGGGCAGCATCATAGAATTATTCTTCCTCTCATTTTGATTTCTGCCAGTGTTATGGTGTAAATAATAATTAAAAGTGTGTTATGCAAATTGAGCTTCCCATAAAGCAGGCCATTATGATTCTTTCTTCACAGGCATTACTACCGCTGCTGTTTGTGTTTATCCTGCACGGGTGTCTGATGCTGTAAAAGCACTGAAGACTGCAGGCTGTACAATCCCGGTGGCTTCGGGTAAGATGGTTTTGACTTTTGCTGTTGTCCTTCTACCTGTTTCTAGCTCTTCCGCTCAGACCCCTGGGGTTTTATATATAATTTATATTATGACGTTAATTAGTTGTATGTGTGTGTGTGTATTTAAGATTTTATTTATTTATTCATGAAAGACACAGAGAGAAAGGCGGAGACCTAGGTAAAGGGAGAAGGAGGCTCCCTACAGGGAGCCTGACATGGGACTTGATCCCAGGACCCTGGGATCATGACCTGAGCCAAAGGCTCAACCACTGAACCACCCAGGTGCCCCAAGTTTTATATATTTAATTATTTCTTTTTTACTCATTCTTTCAGTATCTAATTGCCTCCTGAGTAACAAACCATACTCGTTTTCAAGAATACAGAACTGTATCCCTGTCCTTAAGGAAACTTGGTTGTTTAGGAGGAATGATCGAGTTTAAAACATCAGGCAGGATATGTTGTATTATATATATGTAAAGTGTGATAGTAAAGATATGCAGAAGGTACAGTTGTAACTCTGAGCAGGGGGTGATTTATTTTGCACGGACTGGTAATGCTCAGAGAGTGAGGGGATTCTTCGTAGAGGAGATAACTGCTTGGGGTCTCAAAGGAGAAGGAGGAGTTGACGGTGTTGGTGAGATAGGGAATGGCATTTTAGAAGAACTAGCATGTGTGAAGACACAGAAGCATGCACAGGGAGCTGCAAGTAGTTTATAATTGTTGGATCTAAATTGGGATGAAGGGGGAGCTCTGGGAGTTGAAGAGGAAGAGGTAGATTAGGGCCAGTTCACATAGGGAAACCAGGTCTGGCAGTAGCATTTGGAGTCTATTCTGCTGATGGGAGGGATACTGCAAGATTTTAAGCAAAGGCATATCATGATCAGCTGCATGATGCAATGAGTCAGGGGGATGGTAGTGGATACAGTAGAGAGAGGTGACAGGGAGTTAAGGAGACTTACCATAGTCCATGTGAGAAGTGAGGAGAGCCACCCCAAAGCCTGGGAGGTAAAGAAGAGAGGGTATGTTCAGGAATTATTACTTAAGATAGACCCAATAGGACTTGGCAAGAAAGTAAGAAGAGTCTTTAAAGTTTCTGTGTAGGTGAGTGTGTGTGTGTGTGTGCGTGTGTGTGTGTTATGGATAGATACAAAATTAGATTGTACTTTTAGAGGAATATCCTGGTGCTTTAAAATAAGGAGTCTAAACATGATTACTTTATTTTATTAGGGATACATCAGAAGAAACACATAGTATTGATATACAAGCTACTTGTGAAGATTCTGAAAGTGTTTGGCAGCTACCTTAAATTTTTTCATCAGCCTCAGTCAATTCAACTTTTCTTTTATACAACAGGGAAACATGCTTCCCTCTAAGATAGCAGACCCAAGGAATTTAATAACATCAAGGAAATATAAAAGGTTATCATTAGTAATGGAAGTGGAATTAATGATGCACATGTAAAAAATGTAATGGTTTTTCTGAAGTGTAGCTGTGTTTCCATTTTTAAAGAAATTTGTGCTTGGTTTTGCTCTTCCCAACTCACCCCTGCCCCAGTTTTGTAGACTTTATTAGATGCTTTTCCCTGGTACAGTCTTTCCCTTTATTCTCATCTATATGGCTATTCATTTTAAGATAGGCAGTGAGAAGAACCTATGTTACCATTTGGTTACAACAGCTGTAAATGTTAGTGAGTAAATCAAGAATACAGTGATAACCAATTTGATTAAGAGTAGGATCCATAATTAACCAGTGTCCATCAAGACAAGTCTATAACTACTATTTTATGACTATCACTGTGATGATACATATTTTCTTAATTTCTGTTTATTTAAAGCCTGCTTATGAGCATCTCTACGGAAACTTAATTTCAGGTTTTTCAGACAACAAAATACTAATATTTATCCTAACTCCAATATCATGAGATGACATTCTGTTTCTTTGCACTTCACTTTATAAGATAAGGGTGTAGAAGCTCTTTAGTGTCATCTATTCCTTGATCAAAATGCTGTTTTGTTTTGTTTTGTTTTGTATGAAACTCCTAGTTGAGATACACCAACTGAAATTTGTCTCCCTCTCTCCCTCCCTTCCTATCCTCCTTCCCTCTTTCCTTTCTTTTCTCTCTCTCTACTAGTGGCCACTGGCTTTCCAGCTGGACAGACTCATTTAAAAACACGATTGGAAGAGATCAGATTGGCTGTGGAAGATGGAGCCACAGAAATTGACGTGGTCATTAACAGGACCTTGGTGCTGACGGGCCAGTGGGAAGGTATGTGCAAGTCCTTCCCCAAAAGGGAGACATAGTTCTTCCTGCGTGAATCAAACGGTGAGGATTGGATAAGAGGCAACATGTTTTGGAAGTCATTGTTCTAGGTTACAAGTCACCAGATCAGAGGGTGAATTTCAGAGAAAACATGGCTAGTATTGCTTTTCCTTGTTCCCCTCATAAATCCTAGGTAGTTGCCCACCTGCATTAACTTTTTAGATCCCTTTGAGTGCTTAGGTGAGTGGTTATTTCTATGCAGTAGATTATTAATTTTTATTCTATTCTCTAGTGTTTTATTACTCAATACATAAATCACTCTAGGCAAGTCATTTATGCAAAGTTTATTTTAATAGGTGGAAGAAACTTCCCTTTTTTAATGTTAATCTTGGTGGATTTTGAGGATGTGGACTTAGTAATAAGTCTGCTAAGTCTGTTTTCACTCCTGCTGTTCTTACACATAATTCCTATGGATACTACTTTATATTTACCTTTGAGATTCATGATTTACTATCATACCGATTATGATAAAACATCACCCATTTCAGTAACAAGCTGTTGTTTTTATAATTAGATATTAAAAAAATAGATTTGACCTTTGCCTTAAATATATTTTGTATATTAGAGATTGTTTGTTGATAGCTAAGATAAGTACAATTCTCTGCTTCAAAAAAATCATTATAAAAATAGTTCAACTAAAATTTTTAATTAAATCATAAGATAAAACCAGAATAATATGTTGTCTCTTTAGATAGGTGGATATGAAATACATGGCATATTTTATAGTCATTATTGAGGTTTTACCTGCTTGCTGTTAAAAACAAAAATTCTAACCAGTAATAAAGAAAATAGATGTTCCACATAATCTTATCCCCTAGAAATAACGTCATAACAGCACAATTTTTCAGACTTTTTTCTCTTCATATATACACACATGCAACTGACATCCTTTTTAAAAGTTTAAATAAAAAGTAGGATTATACTTAATGTATTTTTTTTTAGTCTACTTATTGGACTTGCCAATGTCTCATTGTTATCTTTCTGTGTTGCTTATCCATCGGTCCATCTAGCTTATCTTCTATAAATCCTAATTCCATTGTTTATCCATTAAGAATTGCTTTTGGTTACAGAGTAGCAAAGATTTAGTAGTTTCAACACTTGAGGATTTATTTTCTTATACAAAATCTGGAGGTAGGTATTTCAGGGGTACTGTGGCAGTCCCAAAAAGTTCTTAATGACCTATGCTATTTTGATCTTCCACTTCCAAAGTGGATGGGGTGGCTTCTACTCTCAGACTTAAGGGCACTCCATCATCTAAGATGGCTTCTGAAGCTCCAGCCTTTCCACTCATCTCCCAGATAACAGGAAAGAAGGGCTGTCTTATCCTAAAAGTCTCCCACAGCATTTTTGTATATACCTCCTTGGCTCAAACTGAATTACATGGCCATCTTGGCTGCAAGTGAGGCCAGAGAATGTAGTCTTTTAGCTTAGAATGTTAACTGTGTTCTCATACATTCTTAACAAGTTAAATGATGTACATTTCTGTGCCCAGATGGAAAGGACTGAGGGAAGTTCTGGCATGGAAGGACAGATTGCAATAAGGAGCTAAATGGGGACTGACATTAAAAAGCTTAATAGCAAAGGATCTTATGAAACAACAATAACACAAATATTTAAATAAAAAGAGACATGTAGTCAAAAGGCACAGCACTATTAGTTGTGGAGCAGGTCACCTCAGAGATTTCAGCAGCTCCATGAGCATCACTGTGCTCTGGGATAATACAATCACTGATACCACAGTTCTGAATGATCTAGAAAAAAAAATATGTCAGCCATTCCTATTGTCCTATACTCCCAACTATACTCATCAACATCTTTAATCCTTACCCAGTTTAAATTCTTGACAGTTCACAAGTATCTTTTTGTGCTTTTGATTTTTGTTCCTTTTTTTATGGTTCATATGAGATTTGGTCAATTTGCATTCACTCATAAAAGACTTATTTTAAATAGATGTCCCTTTTCCCTAGATATTGATTCTTATTTCCTTCTAGTCATAGATTTCAGTTAAGATTTCAGGCCAGAATAAGAGGGAAAAAAATGAATGTGTGTAATATTTAAAACAAATTTGGAAATAAACTATATGATTTAGTTAGATAAAAAAAAAAAAAAACCCGATGTGTCTTTTATTAAATGTAGACGTAGAAGCATATGTTCTATTATAACTTGTGCTCTTGTCTCTAGAATACTAATTGGGAAATAAAATATAATAGGAGATGAGTTTTGATGTAATTGACTGTCCCTTAATGAACTAGGAATGGTTGTTTTTAGGAACTGATAATTTCCTAATAATAGGCATTCATGCAAAATATAATAATACATCTTTGTCCTAGACCATACTTTTCTATTAACTTTTTTATGGTGTTAATAACCTCTTGACCCAAAACAAATTGAAAAGGAACATTTAATACTAGAAATTTAATTCTAAATAGAAACCTGCAATGACTGAAGCCTTTTTTCACTGCAGTATTTTGTCTTAATTTGCCTCAGTTTGATTACATATTATATTTTTCAGTGTCATGCTTTCATTAGCTGTTTATTATAAAATATGAGCCTAAAATTGATTTCTTGTAATGTACCAGTGGAAATATCTGTCCGGCTAGTACACATTCAAATCCAGGTCCATCTCCTCTGTGCACTGAGGTGTGTAGGACACTGGTTAGAGCACAAAAGAAAGAATCCCATTTTTAAACCTGGCCATTCAGAGTGTATCCTGATCAGTTCTCACTGTTATAGGGTCTATAGTTTCGGGTGTGAACTCAAAGAGGCAACTGGAGGGGTGGGGGGGGGCTCATTTTCTTCTTCTTGAATTCTCCCTGGTGACAACTTAAAATCTCTGCTCTCCCCAAGCTTTTAATTCTTCTGGCCACCTTGAGGCTCCTTCTCTCTTAGCAGAAGACCTACCTGCTACCTTCCAGGGAATACAAATAACATTTTTTTTAAAGATTTCATTTATTTATTGGAAAGAGAGCACAAGCAAGAGAAGAGGCAGAGGGAGAGAGAAGCAGACGCCCCACTGAGTAGGGAGCCCGATGTGGGGCTTGATCCCAGGACCCAGGGATCATAACCTGAGCTGAAAGCAGAGGCTTAACTGAGTGAGCACCCCAGGCACCCCAGGACAGTAGCTTTAACTGGATAGGGTACAGAATATATTGCTGGTTCTCAGAATTCCCTGACAGACATTTTCAAACTACTTTCTCCAGCCCCTCTCCTCCCAGAATCTAGCATGCCCTTCTGTGAGTGTATGTAAGATCAGAGCTGGGTGTTGGAGGTGAGGGCAATAGGCTCCTGTAGTTTGAAGATTGCCCCAGGTGATTTTGATTCTACCCTCCCTCCCATCCTATAGTCATAGAGAATCAATCACTAACTTGGAGCGTCTATTTTTCTTTTAAAAAAACATACTCCTTGTTCTTGGTTCCATAGTTTAGATGCAGGGTAATTGAAACATTATTGAACTTATATGTTGGTTAATTAGTACAAATAGTGTTTCCTCTGGGTTTCCATTTATTTAGCCTGGATCTACAGTTAGCTGTAACAGAAAGGCCTAAGGATAAAGAGTTAATCTGGAAAGTGTTGCCAGAGAGACTTCTACCTCCTAAGCTCTTGGGAAAAGGATGGCTCTCCTCTACCTGGGAAAGTTGTGCTGGACTAGAGGAGAGGTGGGGGCACCCAGCCAGACAGATAGCATATGAGCCGGTCATGACTGGAGGTGGCCAGACCCAGAGCTTACCCAGAACAAATGTACTGTGGAGTAAGAAGGAAGGTTAACTCTGGGAGATTAGCAATGGTTGAAAGCAGATCTTTGCTTCAGACAGAGACCTTGGTTGGAATCCTGGCACTACCATTACCAGCTATTTTGTCTTAGGCAAGTTACTTCTCAGTGTCTTCTGTTCTTTCTCTGCAAAATAAGAATAATGGCATCTACTTCACAGGGTTATAATGGGGATTAAATTAGATAATGTATGTAAATTTATCATCCCGTTGCTTGGCCCAGATGAATCCCTCCTTGCCAGCTGTGGTTTCTTCTCTTTCTCTCTCCTCCTTCCGATACTGATAGTATGTTGTTAAGGGAAGTACCCATAATAGTACATGTATTGAGGAAATGAAGTAGAACTCTAAAAGACTTGGATTTTAGTCTTTGTGATTTTGCTAATTTATACCTAGTCCTTGGGCAAACACTTCACTTCTCTCTGCCTCCATTTAAATAAGCTACCAATGAGGGGATAAAACTTAATGATTTCTACAGTCCTTTAGAGCTATAATGGCCTGTGATTTTATATTTGGCATTTTCATTGTCTGGGAGTATTATTCCCTTGATAAGGACCTATAATACAGTATTTTTTCATGATGATATTAAAGTCGACATCTAAGTTGCATTTCTTAAACAGTTCTTTGAAGAAAGCATTCACCAGAAGGGGTTCATCATCTCATAAATCTTATTGAACAGGTTTTGAAAATTAAATGCATTCCATGCTCTGTAAATACAGAGGTGTTCATTTTTTACTTTTTTATGACCTTTCTCTGCTGCATATATTTACCTTAATATATTACCAGTGACATGGAAATGTTATCAGATTCTGCCTTGTTCAAGAATCTTCCAGTTCTTTGAATATAGGACCTAGAGCTGACTTTACTGGCTTTTGGAAACCCATTCCATATTGGAGCATCATCAGAAACAACCCCAAAGGTGGATTCTTTTGTGACATTTTTCAGCATAGTGTGTTGTGTTCAGTGTTGCACTTGGAAATATTGTTTGTATCCTGTATCCGAAGCCCTATTTTATCCTCTTTGGTTCTTCAGCCCTGACTTGCTCTCCTAAACTTGGTTTGCGGAGTACATGCCTCATGCTATCAAGAGCTTTAGGGCAAGAGATTGAAATATTTGGGCCAACACCACAGTGCCGATCATTGTGTCTTATGAAGTGGATCCTGAAAAATCTTGCATCCAGGCCAGAAGTTTGTTTTTCTTATTTGCTTATTTTAACACAAGAAGGATGGTAGAAAGAGCAACTCTTAAAAGAAATTGGAATTTTTCCTTGTTTTATAGAGCTCTTAATCATAATATCTTATGAGAAAAGCAATCTCTAAATCTATAGACACTGTTTGGAGAGGAATCACATAATCTATAATCTGTGGTTTCTCGGTTTTGGGGGTTGTTTATAACAGAAAAATTCTGGAGATACTTATGATAGCTGTAGACTTTTATGGCTTTTGTATTTAGACTATGATTCTTTAAAACTTCAAATACTATTGACCAAAATGTGTGTGTTTTATCTCTCGTAGGTTACTTTTGCTACCTGGTGTTTTAGCTCATCTCTGTTTTAGTCTTACAAGATTAATTAGTTGCATTGGTGGATGAAAACTGTTCTTGAACATTTTGTGACTTTTTTAGTTTCAAAGGTTGCTGCACAATTTATATTAAGTGTTTTACTGTACATATAATTATCTTAAGAGTTATTTTCAGGCCATTCTTGTGCAGTGTTGAACATCTTCCTGGTACTCAAAAATAATTGCTTAGATATATTCGTTAACAATTATTTTTTAAGTGTATTTGAATAGCATGAAATATAAAAGGGAATCTGCTTTATGACTTTTAGATAGGAAACATAGTCTTTAAACACTTGGATTTTTACTTAAGTCATAATTTGTATTCATGAAAGCTTTACTAGTAACATAGTTTTCTTTGTCTTATAGCAGAGCTTTTCCAGAAAACTTAACTGATTGCCAGGAGTCTCAAGATTAAGAATATACTTTCCTTATAGGTGGAAGCTGGAGACAAATAAGATAATTTTGAATGGAGAAAAGCAAAATGCTATAGATGCAAGTTCCTGCTGACACAGGGAGGCAGAAGGTAGAGCCAGTTGTCAACTGTTTGGGATGCTGTTTAAAACAGATGCAGCGTGACCCCCTCTGCTCCTTGGATCTACATTCTCATCACACAGGCCTTTCCCAGTGTGGCTAGGTTCTCTGATTCCTGTCAGTGAACACACTCCGTCAACACAGCCCCTCACTTGTTTTTCAGCTGGGAAGGATGAGCAGAAGGTCAGGTTACGACCTCCATTCCTCCTTCTCAGTGTGGCACTAGTAGGAGGGATGTGAGGGGACAGATAGGAGACAACTCCTCTGCTGGTTGTGCTACTATATTGATTATGCATCAACAGTGTAATATATCCTGGGTTTCTAATACACCCACTTTTGCTATTCCTGAAAACCTCATTAAAAGTCAAAACATTTATTATCAGGTTTTTAATGTGACATCACTATGCCAGCATCTTCTCTGGGGTATGTGTTTTGTTGTATTTTGCATTATTCTGACTAATTTGCAGTCATGGTGTTTGAATTCCATTTTCATTTGTCAGTCATCTTTTATAATAGCCTTCCTGATTATTATTTTTCTGTTACATGCAAGATTTTTTTTTCTTTTTTTTAAATGGGGAATTTTGAGTTTCTGTAATGTTTGAATTTTTAGCAATGAACATGGATTACATGGAAGTATGTGAGCAGAAAAATTAATAAAGGCTCTAAGGAATAGGTCATGATGTATGCAAAGATGTAACCATAGGACGTTTACTGAAGTATTGTTCGTAATAGCAAAAAAACTGAAACCTTAAGTATCCAATAATAGAAAAATGATTGAATAAATTATTTATAACCATGCAATGGGAGATTATGCAGCCATTAAAAATTGTGCTTACAAACTTATATTTATTAATATGGAAAGATGTATGTGATATTTCGAGGGGAAAACAGCAAGTTACCAAATAATATGTACCATATATAATCATTTTTTTGTTTAAAAAACAGAACAGTTGATAATCTCGAAAGCCCTTCTATAAGAAAAATATCTAGATGCTGAATAAATTACAATAGTGTAGTGAAACATGTCTTTTTAACATTTATTTTTGAATAATTTTCAACTTACAGAAATGTTGTAAAAATCATCCACACAACTGTTTACTCTTCACTGAGATTCCACAATGATTAAATTCTGCTCTATTGGGCAGCCCTGGTGGCTTAGCGGTTTAGCGCCACCTTCGGTCCAGGGCGTGATCCTGGAGACCCTGGATCGAGTCCCATGTCAGGCTCCCTGCATGGAGCCTGCTCCTTTCTCTGCCTGTGTCTCTGCCTCTTTCTCTGTGTGTCTCTCATTCATGAATAAATAAAGTCTTAAAAAAAAATTCTGCTTTATCTACCTTTTGCCTTCTTATTGTCTCTTTGTGTGTACGTATGTACGTGTGTGCATATATATAAAATTGTGTATATGTAATTGTTGTTTTAATTATTTGTGATTAAGTTGCAGACCTGTCAACCCATTACTCATAAATATTTCAGTGTTTATTTTCTAAAAACAAGAACACTTGGACCAAGCCACAGTGCACCATCAAAATCAGGAAATTAACATTGATATCATACTACCATTAAATCCATAGACTGCTTAAATTTTGCAGATTGTCTCAATAATGTTCTTTATTGGCTTCTGTTGTTATATGCCTCTTTAGACTTCTTCAATCTAGAACAGTCTTCAGTCTTTCCTTGAGTTAAAAGAATAGGTGCCTGTCATTTTGTAAAATATGCTTCTTTTGGGTTTGTTTGATGTTTTCTCATGATTAGATTCAAGTTATATGTTTTGGGGAGAAATACCACAGATGTTTTGCTCATTTCTTCTCAGTGCATTATTTCAGGAATCATAAGATATTGGTTTGTCCCATTATGTTAATTTTTAAATGGCAAAGATGCTTTTTGGCAAGTTTCTCCATTGTAAAATTAATAAATATTTTGTGTTTTAATAATTAATTAATACAGAATATGAATGGAAGTATTTTTAGACTTTGTTAATATCCTATCCCTCATCTAACGTTTATTCAGTAGTTTTAACATTCATTCATAATTCTTCAGTTATTACTCTGTTGTCAAGTGGCAATTTTCTAATTCCAGCATTTCTTCTATACTTACTAGCGTCACCTTCTCCTCTCCCATTTTCTTCCTTTCTGTTTGTAAGAACTCATGGAATTCTATTTTATTTAACTAGTTATAATCCATTACTGTCATTATTTATCTTAATACTCAGATTTTCTCAGATTTGGCTAGTGGGAGCTGCTTCAGATGGCTCTTCTGTCCTTTTTTTTTTTTATGAATTATAGTTGTTGTTGTTTTTTATGATAGTAACACAGAGAGAGAGAGAGAGAGGCAGAGACACAGGCAGAGGGAGAAGCAGGCTCCATGCACCGGGAGCCCGACGTGGGATTCGATCCCGGGTCTCCAGGATCGCGCCCTGGGCCAAAGGCAGGCGCCAAACCGCTACGCCACCCAGGGATCCCTTCTTCTGTCCTTCTGATATGTTCGTATTATTCTTTGAGAACTTCCTTGAATTCTTATCAAAAATATTTCAGGCTTATCTTTAACTTTCTCTGCCCAAGCCCTGGAATCAGCCATTTTTCCAAGAGCTCTGCTTCTTTTCATTGAAGACTGGTATTTAGAAACCAAGATCTGGGTGCTAGATGGGCTCATTGCTGCAAGGCTATTGTTTCTAAGCCCTTTCAGTGGACAGATCTAGGAAACACGTGAATGTTCACATATACACGATGAACATGTATAAACACACATGCATTTATATCTATTTGTCTATCTATCATCCACAGTAGAAACCGTAAGTTCACATCGATGACTTCCTCATAAGCCAACATCATGTGGTTATTCTTCCCCTTTCCCTTTCTATATTTATGCCCCTCTTTCTTGTCATGAGAAATCTTGTTCCCATCGTCCTCAGTATATTTCTTTATTTGATCAGTTGTCTTGTATGTAACAGTCTCTTGACCACACAGGCTATCTCCCTGGCTCAGTACTGCACAGTCAGGCTAGTTGAGTTCACCACGTCCTCCAGAACTCCCAGCCCTCACTGATGAGGATAACCACCCCTGACCCTGATCTGGCAGCATGTGAGCCCAGAATTTCCCAAGACCCCAGTAACATGCCAGTTCCAAGCTTACTTCCACCTTCATGGCAGTGTGCAAATGAAAGTACCTCTGTTCCCCTACCTCTCTCTGGCTGAGAGCTACCACAACCACAAAGTATAGAGTTCCAAAATGTCTTTCTAAACCAATAACAAGAAGCTGTTTGGTCTTAATTCTAACAATATAACATTTTAGAGCAAGTCAAAGTGTATCTTCATTTTTATAACTGCTTATTATTAAAGATGGAGCCAAGAGAAAGACAATTAATAGATTACCTTCATAATTATTTAAATAATTACATTTACATTTATTCCCGGGATTTGAGATGTCTTTGAGCCCCAAAAGTAAAGATCTTCTGTCAGATCTTGAGTAGAAAAATGATGCTTGGAGAGGTTCAGTAACTTTCCCAAATGACAACAGCCAATTAGTGGGTAAGCAAGTGCAGAAAAGTCCTGATTCAGACAAGTGAACTTCACTATAACATAGTGTGCTGTTCTGATTCCATCCAGAAGGCTGATAGAGCAATTAATAGTTTTTTTTAGCATATTGAATCATAAAATTATTTTATGCTTCTGAATTATTCTGGAACTTTTCAATTTCCTCAACTTTGTTTTCCCTCCAAGAATGAAAATCAGGTCCTAGGATTATAATGCTCATCTGTAATGTTTGTAATTTGAACTAAATGGGAGTTGACATCCGTTTGGGTCCTAGGTTTTGATTACTCTATTACATGACGTTCTTCAGTTTATTTCCTTGAGAATGTATTTTAACGACAGCATGTGTGTATCTGCCCACATGTATGTGTTTGGTGCAATAGAGACAAAAAATTGTGAGGAGATTTTTGGCAAGTCATTCATCTCTCTGCATTTCACTTTTCACATATAAAATGTAGAGGTAACTGTCAGCTACCCCACAGGGATGTTTAACTGATACGTAGAAAACACTGAGCATTCTAGAAGAAGATGCTTTACAACTTAGGGAGTTTCTCATTGTTTTCAGTAGCTGTTCCTCATGAAGAGTTTTTTGGGAAGAGGGTCTATTGAACATATTAATTCCACTATAATTTCCTCCACATGTATATTCCAGTAGCAATTATATAAACCCACATGCCGATGCTGTCCTTTCCTGCTGATGAGGAGGAAAATCCACCCATTAGTTTTTCCATTATTTCCTTCATCTATAGTGAAAGGAAATTATGATTTGAGATTGACTGGGTTACATTTCAGCCATCAAGTCACTTGGATTTACATATGTCATCAATCACTGTAATGCCAAGGTGGTTAAAACTACCTGGACACTACTGGTGCTTTTCTGTGGCTTCTATGGTTTGTGTTGGAGTGAAGTGGTCTATTTTTCTAACAGGTTAAATTTGTAAATTCTAATTTTGTTTTTATAAATATTAAGACAGTTCTTGCTCCATTTAATTTTTCAAAGTTACTTTTGCATTCCTGAAACTATATAAGGAAAAGTTTGGAAATCTAGTATTGACTGAGTAAATGCCTATTAACTGCTTTGTTCTATTCTGGCCAAATGTATTATTTTATCCAATCTTCACAAAAATATATGAGCAAACCTAGGCTCCCCTAACTGATCAGGGTTGGAAAATGGAATGATTCCTGTAAATTTACATAACTAGCAAGTAGCAAAACTCTTATCCCAGGAGTCTGGGAACATGGGCTCCAAGTTAAAAAAAGTTTGTGATGTAGTAAACATTATTCCCCCAACCTGCTTTCTAGGCCCCAAAGAGGTTGTGTTTATGTTTTCTTAGAAACATAGGTCACAGTCTCCCCTGCTTTGTTAAGTCCCTCTAGGTCAGAACCTAATAAGCACTCAGCAGTAACAATAACAGCACCACCAGCAACAGGAAAATAATCTGACATTCTTTGAGCATTAACCGATGTACCAGATACTATCCTTAGCACTTTACACATATTAGCCTACTTAATGCTTGAAAGAACTCTATGAGGTGTGCATACCTCTATAATCCCCATTTTATTGAAGAGGAAACTGAGACAAAGTTTAAGAGTTAATTGCCCAAATCAAACAGCAGATTAGTTTTGGAACTAGCATATGAACCCAGGTCGTTCATATGCACCCATGCTCTTGTCCTACACTATACCAGCCTTGCAAATGCTTGTTATACTAAAATTATGAATTGAAAATTAATGAAACCAATTCAGATTAAGTTAAGCTGAAAAAGCATCTATTGGGAGGACATAGAGTAGCTTACTGAGTCAGTAAGAAGCCAGGAGAACCAGGCTTGAGAAATAAGCAGGACCATGAAAGACTGGGGAGCAGAGAATATAGCCAGATGTGACATGGGAAGGGTGGTTATCAGGCTACTTCTGGTGCTGCCACCAAGGCCAGCATAGGTACTATGGCCAGTGGCCACTGGGTCATGGGACTCTTGGATCTGCTGCCATTGGTGATGCTGCTGTAGTCATACTAATGAACGTCCTGACTGCATTGTCATCTTTGCATCGCTTAGTAAGATCCAGAAGCCGAAACATTTGCCTGATAGAGCCCAGTCACATTATACAAAGGACAAGTTCAGTATGCTTTTTATTGAATTGTTCTGGTATATTCTGGGCAAAATAGTAACAGAAAAAAATGACGAACAACTTCCCAGTGTTGAACTCTAAGGATTAAGATACTTGCTCAGCAAAATTGACCCTGTTCTGTGGTGAAATCGTTTAGTAAAATGATTTGAGGAGTTGGCAGTTAGAGAATGAGAAGACACTGGTTATGTATTTGTTTAAGTCCAGTTACACTCTGGATCATGGATTACAGAGCATCACTTCCAGGTGGCTGATAATTGAGTCATAAAATACATCTTTTTTTCTGATTAATTTTAACTGAAGGTGAAATTGACTGGATATCAAAAGGTAATAGAAAAAGGTTGATAGTTTTGTTCATAAGTATGATTGGGATCACTGTTTTAAGAATTTTGTTGTACAGATCAAACTTCACCTTAACAAATGTTGTAATAAAACATTTTCAAGCCTTATCTGATGACTCACTGATTGTAAGCACTAATCCGTATAACAAGATTTTGGTGCAGTACAAGGAGTTGGGTCAGGCCATGAATCAGATTTGGCTTTTATCACACAACCTTAATTGAAACTCATTTTACTAGAATTCTGAGCTTAAGAATGATGGTTAAACTTTCTGAGTGTTTACAATGAGCCAGACAATGTATAGAGTACTTTGTATCTTCCCTTTTAATCCTCATAATAACCCTATAAAATAAGTATTATTATTGACACTTCAAGGATGGGACTGAGACTGAGAGAGAATAACTTGCCCAAGGTCATGCAGGAAGGGATGGATGGGTTTTAAATCCACATTTGTCTGACTCTCAAGCCTGCTTTTTATGGCTATGCTGTACTGTGGAAGAAAAATCATTAAGTCACAAGTTAACTCTGGGTTAGTATTCTTGAATTTTCAGATCAAGAGATTTCCTTGTCACTAGTTCTTAGAGAACAACTTTCTGTTTTTAGATTGAGTAACTAGACAAGTGTTATTCCATCCAAGATTCGTTCCTTGAGCTAAAAGAATATAAAGAATATAAATTGTTATTGCCACATAGTCTTTCCTGCCTATACCACTCTCACACATGTCATATCGGATGTGTAGGTGAGATGACTTCTCACGATTTGGGTAGGATGGCCCAGGGTGAGGTAGGCAGTGTGGCATCTTAGATCATCTCTAATGCTCCAAGCCACTGATTATTAGGGATTTGTGAAAATATGCAGTCCTTTCTTGAAAAACCTTCTGTAGATGCCGTCTCTTGACAGTGACAAACACTAAAATTTACCAAGCATCCTGTAATAGAATATTTGCTTTTATTTGGGTTCAGTTTTCCCTTTGAGCTTCAAGTTGAGTTCAGGTTTTCTGGGATTGAGATGCCAGGTCTTCTTCATCTTGATAGAATTTTCATGGTTTTGACTGAGTTTGCTGACTTGTGACTAATTTTTAGTCTTTTACATGGACTTTAGTAAACCCATGAATTGATAAGGAAGTCTCGTGTCTGCATTCAAAACTGCTTACCCTAACCCTATCCCATATTATAAATGTTTCTTTCCTGCTCAGTTTAGACCATGTGCTTATGTATTCTGAATAGGTGTATATCCTAAAATATACACCTATACAGAGGAACAAAAAAGTCCTGATACTATGCAACAGTGTGTGGTAATAACCCAAGTTCAGCGAACAAGTGCAGTGAACCTGATGCAGAGTAAAAGCCAAATCTACTGGTGTCATGACAGAAGGCTCTGTTAAGTAATTTTTCAAAAATTTCATACTCATTGGGGCAGCCTCAGTGGCGCAGCGGTTTAGCGCCGCCTGCAGCCCGGGGCGTGATCCTGGAGACCCTGGATCAAGTCCCACATGAGGCTCTCTGTATGATGCCTGCTTCTCCCTCTGCCTGTGTCTCTGCCTCTCTCTCTCTCTCTCTGTCTCTATGAATAAATAAATAAAATCTTTAAAAATTTTTTTCATACTCCTTAAGCTGATTTTGTTTACTAAAATTCTGTTGATTTTGTTTGAATATGAACTGTTCCCCCCCTTGATTCTTTTTTTGTTGTTGAGTATAGGTTTTTTGGGGGTTTTGGGGGTGTATGTGTATTTTTAATTAAGCTGTTTTCAGGGTGCTTAGTGGATCCATCAAAAGCCAGATTTGGTACCATGTTCAGGGGTGAATAGATTCAAGACTGCACCTATGAATCTCTCTACAATTGGCTTTGTGCACATACATCCAGCATACCTGGCTAGGCCAATGCTTTTTAGTCAGATATTTAAACAGATAATGGGGAAGGCTGTTACATCTTTATTGTCATTAACAGAGCTCTCAGGAAAGGCCTGCTTTATATTCTAACAAGGGAACTTATTATGTGTGAATGGAAGTATTAATAAGGACCTGAGGATTTTTTTTATTTAGTTTGCAAAGTGGCACACCCCCATATATGGTAGATAAATGTGTTTTTTCTCGTAAGTAACCAACATATGGGAGAGGTAGAAATTATTTGTGATTTGCATGTCATTATAATGATATTTTAAAAGCTGTGTGGCTCTGGACCTTGGGCAGGGGCTTAGAAAGTTTCCTGGTAACAAACTAAGCATTTCTTGTAACAGGATGTGAACGGCAACAGAATGCTCTAGGCGATATTAAATTGGGGTGATTTTTAGAAAGTGACAAATGTTTTATGTTTCCTAAATCCGAGATGGGTTCTACCAGCTGCACATGGTTGCCAAGTTATGTTATCACTTGCCTGCTTTGTAACTGCTTCAATTATTTCCTCCCCCAGCCCTGTATGATGAGATTCGTCAGTTTCGCAAGGCCTGTGGGGAGGCTCATCTCAAAACCATCTTAGCAACAGGAGAACTTGCATCTCTTACTAATGTCTATAAAGCCAGTATGATAGCAATGATGGCAGGTAAGTGTTCTAATTCAAATGATTATATAAATTGAATTGATGTTTTTAGGAGAAACAAGCAAGCTAAAATATTTGGCTATTAGCTAAAAAATGCTAACCACTTGGACATTTTTGTAGGAGGACTCAGATATTCTGTGAATACATGTACAGTGTGAAGTGGTCACAAACTTGGCTTTCTCTCACGTTTTTTGTGGCATTTCATTGCTGCACTATCCTTGTAAGGCAGTAGATGGCTCTCTTGTTAGTGAATTGCCTTCTTGTTATTCTTTGATTATTCATTCATCAACATATGTTAGACAGGAATTTCTTTAACTCTGACTTATTCCTCTCTGTGAATTTAAGTGTTTGATTTTTCTCAGAGATGTGTAACTATACCGTCTAAGGCAGCCTGTGCTTTTGTTTGTGTTAATTTTTCTTTTAAAATGGAGTGCAATATCATTGCTTTTTATACTTTCAAATGCAGGTTGACTTCTTCATCTCCTTGAACAGCAGGCCTGCCTGTCCGTTCATACATCTAAGCTTGAAACCTGGGAGTCAAGCTTGGTTCCTTCTTTTCCTCACCTTCACGTGAACTAGTGAATGAGTATTGAGAAGTCTACCTCTTCACTGTATCTAACACATCTTCTCTCCATCCTGCGTGCTGCCATCTCCGGCCATACCCAGCATGGATCACATCAGTCTCCTCACTACTTGCCCCGTCTCTGCTTTTGTTCCCATCCAATCTGTTTCCCACACTGTTGCCAGAATAGTCTCTTAAAAATGCTAATTTGATTTTGGTAGTGCTTGCTTAAAATCCTTTGGTGGCTTACGCTGTCCCTGGACCCAGTTGGAGACAAAGGAAAATACTTGTGCACCTGTACACTTGAGCTAGTATTTGCCAGCAGGGCACCTCTGAATCCAGTGTGCTTTATGTAATCTTGCCACTGAATGATTCTTTTAATACATAAGAAAAATGTGAAGGTGGAGAGCACATGAGGAGAGAGGTGATGGAAGGAGCAGCCTTCTCTTCAGCGAGATGTGAGGGAAATAAAATTCACTTGCATTAATAAGAAACAACACACACGTACACACACACACACACAAGGCCTTCACCAGAAGCTGCACTCTCTACCTCCCCTGCCCTCCACTCTCACATCACTTTCAGAGAGCCAGGGTCACCACAAGGGGCACCTGGCCTGCCCAGTCAAAGAAAAAAAATCCTTTAGTGGATTCCCTTCATTGTCAAGGTAAAATGTAAATTCCTTCAGCCTGACTTTAAAGGTCCTTCTTAAGACCCTGCCTATGCCTTTACAGTCTCATTGTTCCTTCACACCATATGCTCCAGCTGTATGAAATTCCTTATAGTTCTCCACAGATGGCACCATCCAACCCTTTCAAGTCATCATACATGCTGTGGCCATTGCCTGGAATGCCTTTTGCCCAAGTAATTCCTTCATAGCTTTGGATTCAGCACAGGCGTCCCCTTTTTCAAGAGTATTTCCCCAATACTGCTTCCTCCCTCACCATTTCGTTCAGTATCTCGTCTGCATGCCCCCAGGGCATTTTGTTGAACCCTCTGTCAGGTGACATAACACATTTAGCGTGAATTAGTATTACATTTCTAGATGCCCTACCAGTGGCTCCGTATCTGGGTGAAGATACATGACTTCTCAGGTCTTCACTATGAACCTCTGTTGTAGTCACCCTCTAGATTTTTATACTCATATACTTTTTGAGTACTGTCAGATTGTCATTGTTCCCTGGAACTCTACAGAAAATCAACCTGCTGGGCATTCATGAAGCTATTGCTCTACTCATTGCCACTGTATCCAGATGATCTCTGCTCTGGTTGTTTCATTTAGAGCACAACCTCTGAAAACCTAAGGATGAGGAATAATGGAAGATGGTAAACAGTGGGTTATCGGTTACGTTGGCATTTCAAAAGTCTGCAATAATAGAAGACTCGCTGCAGCTCTTATGAGCCTGGGTAAAGCCCCTTGGAGTCCTAGGTAGGCAGGTAAAAAACTCCCTTTTCATGCTCCTTGCCAGGACAAGGGATTGTTAGCCCAGAATGCTGTGGTCCAGGTCATAAGGAAAGTATATTCATTCTGGGAGGTCAGCCAACCTCCAGCCTATCCTACTCACTGTACCTACTGCTCATGATAGGAACATGGTATTAAGTCGTCATGCCAGGAAGCCCCTATTCTACCCTCCACAAGAAAAAAAACAAAACCAAACCAAACATGAGTAGGAACATGCTGTCCCCTGTCTCTTCCTGTCTGCATGTATCTCTGTCCAAGTGGTTGCTTATCTCTTTCATTTCTTCATTTAATCAGTGTCTGTTGAACACTTCCTATGGGTAAGAAAACTTATATTTGTGTGTGCGTTACCAGATACTTTAAAATGATATTCCTTAATCTTCACATCAACTCAGTCGTTGATGAAGAAATTTAAAAGTGACTTGTCTAAGGTCACAAAGCTAATAGATCACATATAGTCATTATTTGAACATAGGTCTTCTGGCTCCAGGGTTATTACTTTCGCTGTAACACAGCTGTCTCCTCAGGTACTGTGCTTGACCTTATAATGAGTTAAGTAAGACACATAACCATCTTTGCAAGATATAATAAGTGAAAGCATTCAGCATACTTCCTGGCCGATAGTTTATGGTTCATATTCTCTTAAGAAGGTATATAATAGAAATGAAGTATGTTTTGAAGAATTTTTAAGAATTCTGGACTGAATTTACATTTATATATATTACAGTTCTACCTTGGCATTTTTTATTGATATATTTTTTCCTTAAAAATCAACTTCATTGAGGTAAATTTGTATACATTGGGGTGTTAAGTGTACAATATGATGACTTTCTACAATATATATTTTCCATCATCCCAGAAATATTTTTGGTGCCTCTGCTTTCAGTTCCACACTTTTTACCTTCTGCCCCAGCTGCCATTAGTGCTCTGATTTTATCTGCATAGATTGGCTTTGCCAGTTTTAGAACATCATAGAGTTATACAGTATGTACTCTTCTGTGCCTGTTCTCCCTCCACCCGGAAGATAATAGCAGTGAGATCTATCCATGTTGTTCTGTGTGTAGGAGTCTGCTTAGGTATTCCATTGTACAAATATACCGAGTTGCCAAATTTATTGCTGTAAAATTTATGATATTCCAGTGTCTATAGGGTCTGTAGTTATACCTCCTTTTTTACTTTTGATGTTGTCATTTTTGTTTTCTTTCCTGTTGTTTGTTAGTTTCTGTCTTTCTTCTTGGTAGAAAAGAATATTGCTAGAGTTCTGCCAATTTTATTAATCTTTTCAGAGAACTAATTTTTTGCTTTGTTGCTTTTTCATCCTCATTGAGTTAAAAATACTGCTAATTTCCCTTGTGATATCTCTTGGTATTTAGGATATTATTAGAGTGTTATTTATAATAAACATTTATATTGGAGCACCTAAATACATAAAGCAAATATTAACAGAGATAGATCAACAGAATGTTTAATTCCCAAGTATTCTGTGCTTCTCTGGATATCTTATTGTTATTGACTTGTAATTTAAAATTCTGTTATGCTCAGGGAAGAGTAAGAATTTTTTGTCTTTTGAAGTTAAAGAGCTTTGTAGCCCATTTTATGGTATATTTTAAGTATGCATCCAGTGCACTTGAAAAGAATATCATGTATTTGCAGATACTAGTATCAGTGTTCTATAAATATCAAGTAGGTCAAGTTGGTGATCACATTTTTCAGATCTGGTTTTGTTTTATTTTGTTTTGGTCTACCTGTTCTGTATATTACCAAGAGACAAGGGTGTTAAAGTCTCCAAATATGATTGTAGATTTGTCCACTTACTGCTTTAGTTTTGTCAGTTTTTTTGAAATGTATTTTGGAGTTTTGTTATTAAGTATATACACTTTTAGGATTGTTATGTTTGTTTACCTGTTGAATTAATGCTTTTATTATGACATGTCCCTTTTTATTTCCTGTATTAGTCCTGTCTGAATGTCTGCTTTGTCTGGTATTAATCTAACCCGACCAGATTTCTTGTGTGTTTCTTACCATTTACATGGTATATCTTTTTCTCATCCTTTTATTATGAAAAAAATATGTGTATGTATGAAATATATAACCCATCTTCTGTTATATATATAAAGCTATCTCTTGTAGGCAGTCTGTTTTTCTTCCATTGTGAGAATCTGTACTTTTAATTAGAATGTTTTGTTCATTTTCATTTTACACAATATTTGATATGATAGAACTTAAATCTGTCATTTTGCAATTAGTTTCCTATTTATTCTGATCCATTTTTTCTTTTCTCCTGCTATCTTTTGGGTTCATTAAATATTTGATAACACTTCATTTTATTTTTTCTCTATTTGCTTTTTATTTACAGCCTTTTTGTACCTTTCAAGCAGTTGCTCTAGCAATTACAATATGCATCTTTTAAAAAATATATATTATTTATTTATTTATTCATGAGAGACGCAGAGAAGCAGAGACCTAGACAGAGGGAGAAGTAGGCTCTCTGTGGGGAACCTGATGCGGAACTTGGTCCTGGGTCTCCAGGATCACGCCCTGAGCCGAAGGCAGAAGTTCAACCACTGAGCCACCCAGGCGTCCCACAATATGCATCTTTAACTTACCACATTTTACATAGATTTAATATTATTCTACTTTACAGTTCATGTGTTATGAGTGCAAAAACCTTAACAACAGTTGTGTGTTTACACCCTCTTTAGTCCTTTGACTTATTTTAGTGGTGTTCTTCCATCTATTTATAAAACTCCTCCTTAAATAGGATGTGATTTTTGTTTTAACAGTCATTTGTCCTTTAAGGACATTAAAAGAAAACTAAGCAAAACTAGTCTTTTATATTTTCTCACACATATGTCGTTTCCTTCTTTATTCTTACTTGTAAGTCTGCTGGTGACTAATTCTCTTAGATTTTGTCCATCTGAAAATGTGTTCATTTTGCATTCATGTTTCAAGGTATGTTTGCTGAATATGGTGTTCCAGATTATTGTTTTATTTTTATTTCAATACATTAAACATGCCATTCCATTTCTTGGAATTCCACTTTTTCTTGTTTCCTTGTAAGTAAGGTTTCCTCTTACTCTGGTTGTGGTCAATTAGTATTATCTCTTTATCCTTGTTTTTTTAACTAATTTGACCATGATGTGCCTAAATATGATTTTCTTTGTATTTATCCTGCTTTTAGTTTCCTAAACTTCTTGGATTTGTAGGTTGATGTTTTCCACCCAGTTTTGGACTAAAATGTCCATAGTTATTTTTTCAAATATATTTTCGACCCCCCTTTTCCCTTCTAGGACTTTAAGTATGGGAGTGCTAGATAGTGTCTCACAGGTTACTGAAGTCCTGTTTATTTTTTTATTTTTAGTTTTTTAAAGATTTATTTATTTTAGGGAGAGGAGAGAGCATGAGTGGGAGGGGAATCTCCAGCAGACTCTTCCCTGAGCATGGATCCTGATGCGGGTCTCAATCTCACAACTGGAGATGAAACCAAGAGTCTAATGCTCAGCCAACTATTCTACCGAGGCACCCCCTGTTCATTTTAATTTAATTTAATTTAATTTAATTTAATTTAATTTAATTTAATTTAATTAATTTTTTTTTTTTAAGATTTATTTATTTATGATAGACATAGAGAGAAAGAGAGAGGCAGAGACACAGGAGGAGGGAGAAGCAGGCTCCATGCTGGGAGCCCGACGTGGGACTCGATCCCGGGACTCCAGGATCGCACCCTGGGCCAAAGGCAGGCGATAAACCGCTGAGCCACCCAGGGATCCCCCATTTTAATTTTAATCTTTTTTTCCTTCCTCTGTTCTTCTGATTGGTTAATTTACATGGATCATCAAGTTCATTGACCCTTATTTTCCGCTCAAATTTGCTCTTATGCCCATGTAGTGAAATTTATGCTATTGTACATACATTTTTCGTTTTAGAATTTCCATTTCATTTTTTTTAGAGATTCATTTCTCTGCTGATGTTCAACATTTTTTCACTCATTGAGATTATATTTTTTATAAGTCTTTGAACATATTTATAACAGTTGATTAAAAGTCCTTCCCTACTAATTTATGTAACTGGATTATCTCGGCATCTGTATCTGAGCTGCCAGTTTTCCAGGGCCTGAAAATAGTTGCCTTTTATATTTTGTTTCAGTGGTATGGCTGTAGCAGGAGGGTAAATCTGGTACATTTATTCTGTTTTATCTTCATAGCTTTTGTTTTCTCTTTAATTTAGCATAAAAATCTCAAAAGGAAAGATGTTTTATAATTCACATTAATAATAGTTATCTTGTTACATTGATAGCTATTTAGATTATTGCAGACCAATTCTCTGGATAGTAAGCTAGAGACATGTAACTGTATTGGTCTGGTATCAGGCTTCATTGTAAATAAAAAGCTAACCTAGATGTTCCCATGTTTGGTCAACTAGATTGCTAGCTTACTCTTGGTTTACTTTGGTTTAGGTCTTTCAGATGTTTTAAGGGAAGGAGCCATAGGTCATGGAGTTAGAAGACCTGGATTCTTGTTCTTTCTTGCACAGTTTGTGACTTTAAGTAAATAAATTAATCTGATTATCATTTCAAGTGAAGTAATGTGTATGGCTGCATTATATAGAAAGTACTTTGCAAGTTATTAAAAAATATCAGCATACCTTCCTACGCCATCCTACCTCAGTTGGGAAGGAAACATAATTGAATCTTTTTTTCCTAGACTATTATAAGGCATTATTCAGACTATCACTTTTCAGAACCATCTGGTGTAGCTGCAGGAGATAGAATATATTGAGCAGGATTCCATTCTGTGATGATCTCAAAGCTTATTAATATGTTAGTAGGATTGTTCAGCGAATCTTAGATAGGAACTTGTTTTGCCAACTTTTGGCTCTGTCTTAAAAAAGAAAATTTTCAAAAGAATTTGATCAGTTTAGAATCACTATTAGATGTGGCCCAATTAAATTGTTTATCCTATACTTCTCAGCTGTGGTTATTTGTCATACCTCCTAATTCCTTTACTCTGGAAACTATAAGCCACCTTATCTCCTTAGATGTGTATTGGAATAAAATATTTAACTGGAGATCACTTACTCAGCAGCCACAATGATCCAGAATGAAGCCAGGAACTAGGAGGAAAAAAAGGAAAGAAAATATTTCAAAGAGATGAAATATATGTAATACAATCTACAGTACAATAGTAATAGCAGCATTTCTTGAACTCTTACTATGTGACAGATACTATTTTAAGGACTTTATATATGTTTACATTTAACCTTCACAGTAACTCTATGAGGTAGGTACTTTTCTATGGCAAAATGGGAACATCAGTTAAAAAGGATTTTTTGCTGCAATTCTATATGGTCATTATTGATATTTGGAAACATTCCACATACTTCTGTCTTTGTTACATCATTTCCTTTGTCTATTACAGCTTTCTCTTCTCCTCTTAGCTGTTTTTATAGATTTAAATAAAATATTCATACTTTGCCAAACCTCTCCATGATCCTCTAGAGGCAGAATTAATTATTGTTCATACCGTTGTGCTCCTAGGACAGTTGTGAATACTGGTAGCATTTGTCATACAGTATCATCATCCATTGTTTTACCTGTTGAGTCTTTTGCAAAACTATGAACCATCCTGAGCCAAGGACTATCTCTAATTTATTTGTATTTCTCTGTGATTGCTACTATGCCTGGCATCTAAGACAGCCTAAGAAAATATTTTGAAATGAATGAATGAACAAATGGACAGACAGATGAATGAGAAAGAAAGAGATAAGGAAAAGTAAAAACAGGCAAAGTAAACACTGAAGACCTAGATTCAACCTTCCAGATGTACCACGACCTTGTAGAATTTGGACGTGTTATCTGGAGAGCAAAATTTTATTTTAATTGAACAAAAAGATAGATAATTTATAGTGTTGACAAGGAGATTATGTATTGGGGGCATTGTTTGAATGACACAAGCAGTGGTATGACATATAAAAGTTTTGAGAAGATTCTGAGGCAGCTGGAGGGCTACAGAAAAACTTCTGCCTTGGCTTTTTGGTCAAGGAAAATGGATCTGACTTTCACATTGCTGGCAGTATGGTGAGAGAAATACAAATAAAGGAGGGGGTGAGGTAAGAGTAAGCAATTCAAAAGGAATATAATCAGGAAAGAAAAACGAGAGCCATATTTTTTCATCAAACAATCCAAAAACAAGGTGATAGGAAGTAAGATAGAAAGGGAAACATGCTTATAGAAAAGAGAAGTCTAAAGCAGGTCCATCTACTGCTAAGGGATTTCAGCCCCGCAAACGCACACATTAAGAATAATGCCAGAATGTAGAAAAGTGGCTTTATCTTTCAGTAGCGGTGGACTGTTCACACACACGCAACAGCTAACAAGCTCCATTCTGAAGTTATTCTAGACCTTATCTTTGGAAATAATGCAGGCATGATAAATAAGGTTGGAGTAGAAAAGCACTAAAGATGCAATCATAATGTCATCAGGTTTGAATTGCTGATGAAGATCTGTGGGAAGAGTACGAACACAAAAATATGGGGCTTGAGAAAAGCAGACCTTGAAGGAATGCAAAATGAGTTTTGAACTTGGCTGGAATTTTGTAATGTATAGGAAATCAAAAATGAAAAAAGTAGAAACCAGGGGAGGGGATATTTGAAATTCAACCCAATAAGATCAGAGTAATTCAGGAACAATAAGATGAAGCAGAGAAATAAAAGAAAGTATAAGGGAAGCCATTAAAAATAATAAAACGGGAAGAAAATAAACCGTGAGAAACCTGTTATAACTGAAGGAAACCAACGCTTTAAAAGAAATGCTGTGATTAGGAGGAAATTAACATCTAAGATTTAAAAACCATTTTTAAAAATTTAAATGGGAGTCAAATGGTAGAGTAAATGACAGTGTATTTTTATTTTTCTCAAGATTGTCACAAGTCACACTGAGTCCTTCATCTGAGGCTGAAAATCTTTGTATACTCAAGAAGTATTGATCCAGATGGCACATCTAGACCCCTGTGGGGATCCAGCCTGGTTTTCTCGTTTGGGGGGTTTTTAAAAATAAGATCTTGCCTTTCATAGGAAAAACATTTAATTTATGAAAAGATATGCTACAGCTGAGAGTTCACCACTGGGGAAAGTGTAAGAATATCGGGTTGGGTTAAGAGTTAATGGATTTAAAGCATAAATTGGTTTACAGTTCCTTAAACTAGCCCTGAAAATTAAACCACCGATAGAATAAGAACTAATTAACTTGTCATCTCATTTCAGGGAGCAAATTTAAATTTAGCCCCCCGGAGCAAAAGTTTCAGGTTTACCCCTTCATACCCACCCACCCACCCTGCAGTCCTCGTGCACCCTCTCACCATCCTTTGTTGAATGCAAAATAGCTCAGTACGAGAGAGAAGCTGCCATGTTTTCTGGCCTTCCAGTAGTACAGGAACTTCTGATGGTTCATTTTGGGGTATGTGTGTTGTTTTAAAGAAAATAAGTATACATTTAAACATAAAGTGTTTTCTTTGCCTCTTCATGGCTGCTTTTAGAGGGAAAAAAAAGCAAATAAGCTTCATTTTTTTATGTTGTATATACTAGTGTGTATGTGTGTAAGATTTTTAAAAACATAACCCACCGTATTCTAAAATCTTATAACAACAACAACAACAACAAAAAAATACCAACCTAAAATCTTATAACTGCCTTCTCCAGAGGTAGCTTGTTCAGAGAAACTTGTAGGTACAGGGCTGACGCCTAGGAAGTACTTATTGATGGGTTTAGTTATCAGGTACAAAGGCATTGATAGATATATTTGTAAACAACATGTATAAAATTCAGTTTTTTAATAAATATATGTTTTGAATTAAAAGAAACATTAAGGGATTTTTTTTCATGTCTCGATGAAATTCTGATACATGACAAAGAGGCCAGGCCTATAGATACTTGCTCACATTTCTGAGATTCTGTTACTCTTTTGTCTTCAATTCCAAACACGTTCACTTCTGTTATTTATTCTTTAATGTCTCTGCTGGATGGTTACTGATGTATTGGCAAACTCTTAAATGCTAGGAAATTGGAATCCTTGAATGGGTTTCTCAGCATATTGCACCAGGTAGATATTTGATACACATTTGTTGAATGAGCAAATGAGTAAAGATTAATAAATCATGGGAGGTTACTAGTTCACAGATTCTTTTTGCAGTTGTCTTAAGAGGGCACTAGGGGAGGTACCTTATCATCTTGTAATAGATGAAAACCTGGGTGCTGAGAAGTTAAGTGAAAAGACCAAGGCCATATACTGAGGCAATGGCAAAATTCTGAAGGACTCTTGACTCGAGATTCCATGTACAATCCTGTTCTCCATCCTGCAATTCCTCTGTATGTAAGATATTATATAGAAGCTGTGTATAATCTTTGGAGGCACAGATGTATTTTTAGAGTCTCTGAGTGAGATTTATATGTTGAGCTGACTTTTTTATTGACAAGCAAAGTAAAGACAATACAGAGGAAGCAAGGACAATAGAGAGACACAGTATTTGGAGGAAAACTACAGGGGATGGCAGACATGAAATAAACATGAAGGAGAACAATGGAAGTAAGCCCAGGGGCCCATGCATGATAGGCCTGCAGTAACCCTTGTTGAGTGAAAAGGAAGGGTACCTAGAGTATCCTCACCTCAGGTGGATTATACTGTTTGTGTGTGTGTGTTTACCTGCTCTGCTGATGGTCCCCATGATGACGCCCTCGGAATATCAGTGGGGTCATGACTTAATGACTGCTGCTGGAGTCCTGCACTGAGGCTCTTGATTATTTTCAGATTTTCTACCTGGATGGTGAGAGGACAACTAGGGAGTGATCCAGAAAGTGGACCTTTCGCTTATCCACCCAGTGGAGTCAGTCTGAGAATGAAGGAGCAGAGGGGGTGACATAAAAGGGTATGGGACAGTAGTGATGAGATTGGAGCACGTGTAGAGGATTGACCTAGCAAAGGATGAGGGGCATTAAAAACTTCTTATGAAGAGCGATCAAAAGGAAAGTGGGCATCTTATTTGGGAGGACGGCAGTTGCTGGGGTTATGATACTGAATTCAAATACTTGTATACACCCATACAAAAAGGATGAAAAAGCATGATTAATCTCTATTATTCCAATATAGGAGGACTGGGAGCCAGCTTTTAGAAGTTGTGGAAAGATGGATTCTGGCCTCGTATAAGGCAGAGTTTTGTTAAGGTCCAGATTTTCCAGAAATTGGATGGGTCACATCAGGAGTAGGAGATATTCAAAGCACAGGCTAAATGACAGCCCAATGGAGCTGTTACATATGTGATATTAAGTGCCCATAAGAGATGTGTGCTGTTTTAGAGTTCAGTGTGATCCTATGAAGAAGAGAAAAACATATCACACACATACACACAACTGTTACATGTGTATGAGACATTTCAATGTATATTACAATCCAGTATAGACAGGGCCCCAAATATGGAAATAATGAGAAAAGAGTGTATTGGTTTCCTCGGTTTCCACTTCAAACTGAGTGACTTGAAACAACAGAATTTATTATCACGGTTCTGGAGGGTAGAAGCCTGAAAACAAGGTACCCGCAGGGCCCCACTCCCTCTGTAACATGTAGGGTAGAATCCTTGCTTGCCTTTTTTAGCTTCTGGTGTTGGCAATCCTTGACATTCCTTGGCTTATAGGTGCAACACTCCATTCTCTGTCTCTATCAACACATGGCCCTATATATTTCTGTTGTGTCTCTTCCTTTTTTATAAGGACACCAGTCACTTAATGGCCCCATCTTACTCTGCAAAACCTTGTCTTATTTTTATTTGAGAGAGATAGAGCGAGGGTATGAGCAGGAGGAGGGACAGAGGGAAAAGCCGACTGCCCCCTGAGCAGGGAGCCTGTTGTGGGACTCCATCCCTGGACCCCAGGATCATGACCTGAGCCGAAGGCAGGTACTTAACCAACTGAGCCACCCAGGCGTTCTGACAAGACTTTGTCTTTATTCAACTAATTATGTCTGCAATGACCCTATTTCCAAATAGGTTACTTTCTAAGGTACCAGGAATTGGAATTTCAACGTACCTTTTTGAGGGGCAAGATTAAACCCATAACAAAGAGAAATAGGGTTCTTGCACTGTGATTCTGTTATTTCCTGTAAAGACCTGAAGAAGTTGGAAAAAAATACTTTGAGTCAAACCAGCAAACTTAAATTCAGGTACAAAAGATTGATTTTTCCCTCTAAGCAATGTTGGATGGTTTTGTGGATAGGGGAAATCTAGTAGATATTAAATATTTTTATCTGCAAAAAGCATTTGGTAAGGTTCTCAATGGGAGATTAATGGCTAAAATAAAGAATGAGGCATTAGGAGATAAATTTGCTTATGAGCAAGAGACAGAGACTAACAGTAGAAGGAAATACTTTTTAGATTGGAAAGGAGTGACATACAGCACAAGCCAGGAATCAGTTTTGGGACCTATGGGTTTTTCACTTTATTTTTATTGGACTTTGTAATAAAAATACAGATCTTCAAACAGTCCAAGACAGAGTGAGTAATACTACAAGCATCAGTAATCAAAAGTTATTCTCTATCATAAACTAAATGACTGATAATAAATACTGACACAAGACTACACAATGTACCATAATATTATAAAATGGAGCAAGCGATTCTCCTGTGTTCTGTTTTCTTCTGCATGGGTGAATATTTCTTTATTTGCTTTTTAAAAAGTATTTGCAGGTTTCTCGGTTTACTTTATAAGCCAAATAAATGAAAAAAAATTTTTTTTTAAACTTGGGAAGATGTGCTTGCTGAGAGAAAAATTGGTTGAAGCAAGACAAAGGTTATATTACCATCACCAGAATAAAGAAATTAGGGACCCTGTGTGTTAAATTGCTCAGCAAGCTATTCAGTAAAAAGACTTAAGGAGTGAGGGGGCGTTCTTGAAATCATCAGCTTATTCTGCAGTCATGACTTTAATGGAAGCATATACAAAAAAGTCATTGTTAGAACGATGAAGCTATGTATCTGAGGCAGTGAAATATTAGAGTATGGAAGGTTTCTCTCTTCTTTTCCATTTTAAAATTTTTAACATAATGGCTCGAAACAATCCATAAAATTCAGTGATTGTGTAGGTAACTTTTGTCCTCCCAGGAACTAGTTAAGTATGGGGGAAACAACACTTGTAAAATTGGAATTTTGCTTGCAACTCCTTTTGTCTAAGTCACAAAAAGATCTTTACAAATTCATCTCTGTTTTTCCTTGATTTGTACATTGTCATTGTTTACAAATTCATCTCTGTTTTTCCTTGATTTGTACATTGTCAGATAAGTCGAGAGAAATAGAGCAACTAAAGTTAAAAGTTAACTTGTAAAAGTTGTAAATGCTTTGAAAACTGGAAAGGATTATAAGGTATAAAGGAGCTTCATTAATTTCAAAGCTTTCATTTTACAGGTGAAAAAAAACCAAGATCCAGAAAGGTCAAATTCGTAAGGAATTTATCCAGGGACAAATATTCTAAAATCAAAACAATTTAGAAGGAGGTTCTCAATCCAGGCTGTATGTTTAGAATTTCCTGAAGAGTTTTTTAAATAAGCTATTTAAAAGATCCCATCACCAGAGATCCTGATTTTAATTGGTATTGAATGGAGCCAAGAGAATTAGTGCTCTTTTTTTTTTTTTTTTTAAGATTTTTATTTATTCATTCATGAAAGAGAGAGAGGCAGAGACACATGCAGAGGGAGAAGCAGGCTCCATGCAGGGAGCCCCATGCGAGACTCGATCCTGGGGCTCCAGGATCACAACCTGGGCCAAAGGTAGGCGCCAAACCACTGAGCAACCCAGGGATCCCCCAAGAATTAGTGCTTTTAAAAATTTTCTCGAGTGTTCCCACTGTCTAGGAATGAGAACCTCTATCTGGAATCTAGGTTTCCTGATGTTAAGACTAGCATTTTTCCCACTCACCCTGGTAGTTGAGAAATTATTTAGAGAAAGAATTTCAGATTCTGGGGGGGGGGGGGGGGGGGAATCTTGAGCATGGACAGCACACAGTTCACAAATCGATTGTCCTAGTGGTTGGCTACTTTACAGATTGCTTGTTTGGAACTCTAAGCCTGCACTCCCATAGAAACAAGATAATAAATGGTCAGCTCTGCACCAGTAGTTCTATAAGTCAGAACCAACACATGAAACAGTGGTTTTGGAAAGACACGGATTTATATTTTTAATTAAGTCTCCAAGAACATTTTTAATCCTTTCACCTCCTTGATAGAAGTATTATGACTTCTCCTCCTTCCTCCTTTAACATATTAGGTGTAGGATTTGAATGACGACTCCCCCAGTTCCAAGCTCTGCCAGAGAGCTGAAGGAGAGGAGAGGCTGAGGGGGTGGGGCAGGAGAGCTGCAGTGGGGACAGAGGAACAGGGGAGAGGGAAGGAGGCTAGTCAAGAAGAAGAAGACTAAGGATCTCTGTCATCTTGATGCCTGGGGACATTCCTTGTACTTGAATAGGCTTATCCCATAAGCAAGCATTTAGTGAGCATCTAATGTTTATCAGATGCTACTCTCCACATGGGAGAGGCATAAGAAGAGAGAAAGAGGAGAGAAAAATTAGACAGAACCCCTTCCATTTATTTACTTTTTATTTATTTATGTATTTATTTATTTAGTTATTTATTTATTTATTTATTTAAGATTTTTGATTTATTCATTTGTGAGAGACACAGACACACACAGGCAGAAGGAGAAGCAGGCTCCACGTAGGGAGCCCGACGTGGGACTCTATCCCAGGTCTCCAGGATCATTGGGGGGTCGAAGGTGACGCCAAACTGCTGGGCCACCCGGGCTGCCCAACCCCTTCCCTTTAAAACACTGATAGTGTCTCTTAGTTTGATGAGGGAGTGAAATGGAAGGTTTATGATTGCTTCATTGCGAACATGTTGAGAGCCATAGGGACACTTATGCCAATTGCTGCATGAGCAGGGCTACCCTCCAGAGAGTCATGGGAGGTTTGTAAAGCAAGTGGTACTTGTGTAGGTGTCATTAGGTGCAGAGAGACATAGAGGAAGGGTATTTTAGACAGAGAAACACATGCTGTTTCATACACAGACGTAGAAGGCATGGCAAGATGAGAAAGCTGGTATGGTTGGGGTGCAGAGTTAATGGAGAGTGACAGGAGAGGTGGAGAATGAAGTTGGTAAATTGCTGGGGCTTAATGCCATGCTAAAGAATTTGAGTTTCCTGTTTGGGTAGGGAAAGTTTGGGGTTTTTAAACGATTGATTGATTGATTGATTGATTGATTGATTGATTGGTGAGAGACACAGAGAGAGAGGCAGAGACATAGGCAGAGAGAAAAGCAGGGTCCCTGCAGTGAACCTGAAGCAGAGACTCAATCCCAGGATCCCGGGATCATGACCTGAGCTGAAGGCAGACGCTCAACCACTGAGCCACCCAGGTGCCCCAGGTAGGGGAAGTTTTTAACTCTTAGAAGTTTCTAGCCTGAGAATTGAGCAGTTGAGTAATTCATCCACCCAGCTCTTCATTCACTAGGGCTTATTGAAGTCTATTTTGTGTCACACACCAGGGGATAAAAGATCCTTACTCCAGATACTTTGTGGTGGTGGAACGATGCTCAGCTTTTCATTTTAGGAACATGGCCTTTAGGCAGTGTGTTTAGGCTGGAGGCAGAGGACCTGTTAGGAAGCTGTTATTCCAGTGTAGTTGACCATGACGTGGGGCTGAATTGAGGTAGTGCTGTGAGGGTGATGAGGAGGGAGCGGCTGGGGGAGACATTCAGGGGGCAGAATAAATGGTGTTTGGTGAATGATTCTATACTGACCAGGGAAGGACAGGATAAGACAACTCAGAATGGTTCCATTTGTCCACAGCCTCACTACAGTAACCCATAATGGTGTGCCATTTCCCCAGGGTAGGGAGTTCAAGACAAATGTGGCTTCTTCCGAGCCCCGGAATCCGAGTCTTGAGCTTCCACTGCCCTCTATAAGACCTCCATCGGTTCATTCCTTTGCTGGCTTACTGCAGAGTCTTACCACTTTTCCTCTACTTTTCTGTTCTTGTCACAAGGAAAAAAATATTTAGTGTTTTTAAGGAAATCTGATTAAGGCTGTGGCAGTGAAAAAGAGAGAGGCTATTTTTCTATTTAGAACACATGAACAAGACAAGGCATATAAAATGAAATGGAGAGGAGGAAAAGGAAATTCATGCTTTTCCTTGAATTATCGGGGTGAGGCTTTGCTTTGCTAGTGGTCCAAGAATGAGTGTTATAGTATGCTTTTTGTAAAAAATTTATCATCAACTGGGGCATCGAAAGGAAGTTTCCTGTGCTACAAAGCTGCTAAATTGGTCAGGGACAACAGAAGAGGCACTGAATAGTCAATGAAATTGGAAAGAATTTAGATCATCCATGTCACACAAAGCCTGCAAAAGGCTGTTTGTAGAATGTTAGCTGCTATCACACTGGTTTGATATTAACATTCTAGTGAATAATTAAAATATTCCTGTTTATTTTTTAATAAAAAGCTAAAGCATATAAATTACCTCAGAGTTTATAGTGTTACCTGGAGTTGCAGTCACAGCTACTGAAGTTTCTGCCTGAGATTGCAGATTAGATAATTTAGGCAATTAAAAAGCAGATTTTCTTCTGCCTTTCTTGGTGTCCTCATTTTACAGTATTCATTATTATAAGGCCTTTGAAAAATATAAAATAAAAAAATTCTTTAAACAGCTGAGACATTTTCATTATAGATGGTATTCTCTAAATTGAGTGGTTATTAAGTATATTCTTCTACTGAAATTATTTTTGAAGTACATTTCTCATTTTCATCTTCCATTCGTAAGCACACACCCAGGCAGGCTGATACTCGATTTCTTCCTGCCTGGCTTTTTAACCAGACTCCCATGAAGAGATTAGGCACTTCTTATAACTGAGTATAATTTTCAGTTAAACCCATCTCTTTCCACTAACTGTTTTCTGTGGTTGTTCCTTCAGGGCTAGACTGGAAAAGTTCAGAGTTTTAATTCAAGACAATTGGCTCAGAGAAAAGAATAACTCCCATAGAGACAGGAACGAGATTCATGCTTAGAAACACAGAGAGGGGGGAAAGGTGCTTGTGAAACCATAGTCTTACAGTCTTGGTCTTGTGCTATATTGTATTTGCTGCTCTTAAAGGTGTGCCATGTTTAAGTAATCTAGACATGTATAGGATCACTGGAGGGGATCTGCCTGAGTTTATGTCTATTGGATGGTAGTCAAAGAGGGGAATGCAACTAGGAAGGACAAGAAGAGGAAATAAATGGTATTAGAGGAAGGATTTCCTAAGAGGGCAAGGTAATGAGTTGAGAGAACATAAGCCTGACCACCCTGCCTCCTGCTCCCCAGAGATGGCCATGGCCAGGGACTTTGGAAGGGGAGGCATTTGACTGGAAAGTTGTTGAGAGTGTGGGTGTTCTAGAAGCTTAGAAAGGAAATCTCAATGTGGACTTCACAGACACCTTTCTTTAGTGCCCCAAATAGGTCCAATTCAATAAAGTTAGAATGGTTACCAGGCACTGTAAAAAGCAAGATTATAAACTCTATAAATTATTAGCTAGAGAAACAATATAGATGTAGAAGGAAATGTGGCTCTTCTTCATGACCAGAGACTACCAAGAACATTGGCAGAGAACTTAGGAATGCCCCTGCTCCTCAGAGCTGCCTTCATCACCCACTACCCACACAGACCTGGTTACCCAGCCCTCCTCTGCCTCATCATCTTGAGATTCCTTGTCCAAATGCAAACCTTGTTGGTAATTTAAAGCTCAGAGTAACTTATCCCCAACCTGGCAGATGATAGAGGTATTGGGTTGTAAAGATGGACAGTCATATGTATCCTGGCCTTCCCTTCTTTTCTTAGGGGAATTGCCATGCAAAATGCTTTGGAGGGGTTAGTAGAACTCAGGTTCAGTAAAGGTAAAACATACTTTTGGGGGCTGACCTGAGACTTACTATCAGGGGAAATATTGTTTATCTGGAGAAGTACAGTTTGATTTCCAGAAAGCCATGAATTTACAGACTTGGAATGTGATCCATTTCTGGGTTGGAGAATTGTGTATTAATCCTTTCAATTTACTAATTAAAGGTGGAAAAATATAACCAGTTTATCAGTATAATCCACTAACAGTTTAATATATGCAGATCATTTAAATCTGAATCTAAAACCAGCATTCACAATAAAAAATACAGGTGTACCTGGATGGCTCAGTCAATTAAGTGTCTGCCTGCAGCTTAGGGCCTGAACCCAGGGTCCTGGGATCGAGCCCCGTATCAGGGATCCTGCTTCTCCCTCTCCCTCTGCCTGCCGCTCCTTCTGCTTGTTCTTGCTCTCTCTCTCTCTCTGTCAAATAAATAATCTTTAAAATATAGAGAAAAAATTAAAAAAGCACACATAATTTCCCCTAGAGACCTTACATAAGGCAAAACTAAACTAAAAAGCTTTAACTGCTCCCTGACAACCTTGTTCCCCCACCAAATCTTGTTTCTTTTTCTTTATTGTATGAATCTAGGAGTGTCATGCCTCCTGGTCTTTAATAAAAAGATAACTTGTAAATGCAACAATTCTCAATTTTTGTTAATGAATTGAAAAAAAAAGCTAATGAGGAAAAGGGGTAGCGTTATTTTCTGACATAAGAGAACTGGCCATCTTCCTAAATTTATATTAGTAATCACTGTAGTTTATAAAATTGTATGCTATCATCTTAAAAACAAGAGGGCATTTGCAAGTGTATTCTTTTTACAATGCCAACAAATGGCTTAGTGGAACTTTGGTTCTTTTTTGTATTCTTTTTTTTTTTTTTCCAAAAATTAACATAGATTATAAAGAATGTTTTTTAAGAATTAAAGAAAATCCTACTACAAATTAAGATGAAGCTACCTTGAGAGTTTTCAAAATCAAGGTTAGGAACCACTGATTCATAAAGATCATCTGCGTATGTATATGTCTTAGTGCAAGGGGTTAGAAACCTACCTTTTGATAATTTAAGGGGATTTATGAACCTTTTTAAAGAATTAGTCTGTGAAAAACTAGATAAAGAAGAAACAGCAATGATGATTTGGTTTCATGTCCTACATAGAGTTAAAATAAAATTTTGCTAAAAAAGAGTTTTAGAAGTTTGAAAGATTATCTTCTTTCTTTTTCATGCAGTCTACTTCAAAACACATTTTCATTAGCTAGTCAGTATAACGAACTCCACAATACATGGCCTTGGATGATTTGGAATGCTGGAAAAGTAGAGTCAGAACTGAAAGGTTATTCTAAAGACCAGCTTGCCTCCAACCAAATGAATAAAGAAAAATTGTGTATTTGGGGACAGCTTTTCAGCTAAAACAATGATTTCTAAATTGTATTCTGTGAAACAGTATTTCAGTGAAAACTCTCACAAAAGGGCCTCATGGTCATTCGGCTTTGGGGATACTGGGTAATATATACTCTAGTAAGACACACTCCTAGTGCACATGTATTTAGAAAGGACCCTGAAAACTTACAAAAGGGAAAATTGTGTATTTTTGTTTAAGGCTGTCATATCAAACATTTCAAAGTATGGCAGCATTTTTCCTCATATATCATTATTAATATTGAACCAAAGAAAAGAGTAAGAAGAATACTCAGTAGGTTGTGTCAGGTCCTGTAGACATAGAAGATTGTGGTCTGTGGAAATGTAACTTTTTAAGCAGACAGGATTACAGTTAACAGGTAGCTGTAGAAGCATAAGCATGCCACTGTTATGGGTCCAATTATAGAAAACCTCCCATGTGATCTTTGGTAACACTGCCCCCTTCCCATTCTTGTGGCTCATATTAGGAATTCCACTGTTAGATCCTCATTCTTTAATTTAAGCCTGCTAAAATTTAAATCTGTGTGAAAGAAGTAATATACTTTAGTACCTGTGTAACATTACTTGTGCAAAAGTAATATCTTCACCAGCAGATAGGTGAAGAGAACTATGTGTGTGGATTCTGTGAAAATATTTGATTAAAGAAAATCCACCAAGTTGAAGCCATGGGCTACAAACCCTTCCTCATTCTGTCCTCCCTTCTCACCAGTGAAGTTTGGACATTTATCCAACCAAAATTAGAAACTCTTCCAAGAAAAGAGAAGATTTTCTCTCTAGGCTGAAAACAGCATTGCCAATCAAGATATTTTATGTTAATGTTATAACTAAATAATTTAGAAAAGGAGAGCAGAAGAAATTTAATATAAATTTGCTCAGTTAAACCAACTGTGACTAGGACTAAAATCAGATAATCCAAACCCAAATTGTACCCTTTAGTGTGGAGCCCTAATTTAGAATGTCCTGGAACTAAGTTGCTCTCTCTCCATCCACTGTTCCTCCTATTGCACTGGCTGAGGAGAAATCTCAGCCACTCGCTTCTTCACATTGTATCTGTGGACTCCAATCTGTCATTGCACTGTAGTTTGTACTTTCCAGCTATCCCTCCCTTCTCCGGCACTTTGTATAGGCCACTTCGCACCTATGTATGTCCCACTCTCAAAATGGAGCCACTTCGGGTCAGGGAAGCTTATAGTCATCGCTGAGCGCACAGCAGTCATCCACAAATACTTGTGATGGGAAAAAAATAGGTCAAGTAAAGATCCCCAGAGCCAGGAAGCATAAGCCTGGGTTGCCATCAAGGATTTCTCAAGATTTCTTCTTGAGTATGTCAGCCTTAAAAATATGTCTTCTCCTCTATGTTACACCCAGACTTACTCAGCAGGATCACTTTATTTGGAGCCGGAAGAGTCGGGTAACTGCTTTCTTTGCAATGATTTGGCAGGTTATTCTTAAAGCTCTTAGGGCACTGTCCAGCACGTGGTAAGTGCTGTGTTAAGTGTTGATTAAAGAAAGTGAATTAAATAAAAACCATTTGTTTATACAAATAGGCAGATGTGGTATCATTGAAGAGTTCATTTGTGTTCAGTGTGGGTATTATGTTTCACTAAAGCTTGACTAATACTGAATTCATTTGGATTGTGTAATTATTAAGTTTATACTATGACCACCGTGCTAGCTGCACATGGGCAGTATCATGATGATGAATGAGACAGTCACAGCCCTCAAAGAGCATGTCTTCCCTGGGCTGAGGAGTGAGGAGCAGACACATATGTAGAAATTTCTCAACTTATTCAGGCCCTACCTTTTCCAATTAGCTTTTTTTTTTTTTTTAAGACTTGTACTTTAGTTTCTTCTTCCATTTTCTATTATTGCTAGAGCTCCTTATATTCTCTGTTCCTTGATAAAATAGTTCCTTTCTCTTGGTTTCTTCCATAACTTGTTCACATAATTGGTATGTAGATGCTTCATTGACTAGTCTCTCAGATGGTTGCTTCTCTACCAGAAATCTCTACTGTTCTGTGGCTTTTCACTTTTAGCTTTTCCTAATAATTCCTAACAGCTTTCTTGAATCCCCTTTCACTTGCTACTTTTCCTTCCACATTTTTTTCAGTTAGACTCAGACTTCTGTCTGATTAACCAGCGTAGGCAGAGTGGGGAGGTAAAGGCCTGGATAAGCATAGCTGGAGGTATCATAGGGTTCTCAGCTAGGCAGAGTGGGTGCATGTAGGTGCGTGCGCATGTGTGGGTGTGTGTGTGTGTCGTGTGTGTGTGTGTGTGTGTGTGTGTGTGTGTGTGGCAGGGGTGATAATTTGTGTCATGGTTGCAGAGATATGCCCTGGGAAATTAATAGATGTAGTGTGCCATTGGATTTCTGGGTCAGCAGAGCAAAAGTAAATATTCCAGAGACTGTATCAGTTAGGCTTGCATATGGCTGCAAATAGCATAGAACTTGACAACAGTGACTTAAATAAATAAGAAATTATTTTTCTTACATAACAAGAAGTCTAGAGATGTAACCAGTCACTGCTGCTGGCTCATCATCAGTACCAAGATTGATGCCTGTTATTCTCTTGGCATTTGCCTCATGGGTTGAAAAATGGCTGCCAAGCTCCAGTCATCACATTACATTCAAAACAGGAAGAAAGCAACATTGGTGCCACTTCATATTGAAAGGAACAGTTGAACTAGGTCAGATAGGATTTTGACAGGGAGAGAAGGAATAGAGAGTACAAAGTTAATAAGGTAGACATTGGGTTTTTTTGTTTTTGCAAAACAGTAACTAGTCTGGGTTAGGAGACAGGTGTGTAGTGGTTAAGAGCCTGGATTTAGAAAAAGCTGTGTTAAATTCCATTCATGACATTTAAAAGCTGTGGTCCTAGATGAACTCCTCAATATCTCTAACCCTTGTTTTTTTTTTTTTTTCATTTGCAAATGGAGATCACAAAAGTACCTGTCTTTGAAGTTATCCTAAAAATTAAATGAGGATAGATATGTAAAGTGTTTATCTAGAGCCAAGCACCTGGTGAATTCTCAGAAAGGGGGACCTGTTCTGTCACTACTACCACTGTTAGTGCTGTGTCATCATCAGCTCAGAGTTAGCTAGAGTCCAAGATACTTTAGAGTGAGTAGCAGGAGAGAACAATGGAATACTAGATTAGATTCAGATCCTGGCGAGTAGAAATCCTCAAGTTTTATTCTTTAAGCAATTGACGGTTTGAGATGAAAAATGCCATGATCAAACCTGTCTTATCTGTCCTTTCCATATTACAACACTTTTTAGCTCCTCATACTTAAAAAATTGTATGCTCTTTAGTTTCCATGTGTAAGATATTAAAAAAAAGTGGGCCAGGTCAACTCAGAAAATCTTCTTTCTCAAGAGTAAATGTATGTTATTTCTGACAGAAACACAAGTAAATGGATCTCCAACATAAGTTGACACTGTGAACTGTCTCTAACCCAGCTTTTTAAATGCCATTTTACCTCATAGGTTATCACTGTGAATCCCATTTCCTATTTTTGGTAATAAACTTAACAGCTGAAATTTTTTCTTCACCAAGATTTTACATTTTTTAGTTCCCCACATGTTCACTTTGGATTTTGACATTTAATAGCTCCCTGAAATACCTGGGAGAAATTATATCTATGATATAACATGTACTTTAGAGGGAAGGAATAAATGCCACACTCAAAGCAATTATATAGGTAATATTAAAAACATTAAATATGTATCAGAAGTTTTCAATGTAGGTTTAAAAGGAAGGTAGGTAAAGACCTAACTTATACATGTTAAGAAACTATTTATATTCTGTTTTCTAGTGGGGGAAAATCTCCTAAAAATGAATAGCCTTTTAATCAAACCTATTAGTTTTGTAATAAGGAGTTCTGTGAGAGACAGATAAAACCTCCATATTAAGTGTGTAGTGTAAGCTATTTGTCTGAAATATACATCATTACCGTATGGTTATATGTTATTTCTATTTCTATTAAGTTTCAAAAAAGGCACCCATAGCCTTCCTGCTATGAGGGAAATTCAGGCATGTATATTCATTGGCAAGGTAGTGCTTTAAAAAAAAAAAAAATATATATATATATATATATGGCATCCAGGGAGATCCTAGATGAGTTCTAGTTAGTATGCAAAATGTATCCAGCTAATGCAAGCATGTGGTATTAGTCCATGACTTTTGCAGAGTCTGGGTCAGGACTAGTCTTCCTACCTAGTTTACAAACTTCCTTCTCCCTCCTTTCTCTTTGCCTCATGTGTTTTCAGGAATTTGTGAGAGATTCTAATGTCCCAGTGATGCACATGACTTGGCAAAAGTTTGCCGTGACCCTTTCTGATTATAGACCCTCATCCATAGATGAGATTTGCAGAGCTCTATCACTTTCTCCTCGCTAGTACCTACCTCTTTTGTGGAGGAAGCAAGGTCTCTGGTGGTAGTTGAGTGAAAAGGAGAAATAAAGATAAAAATGAAGGCATGCCTAGCTGAAAAATAGAAACAGAATTCTAATGTGAAAATGGTTTGTGAACAGTAGGAGAGATGCAGCATTGTCTTTGGAAGTGGTTGGTGAATGGTAACTGCAGTTAACCCCAGTGGCCAACCCTGAACGCTCCACATGGTAAATACTTTCAGAGCATTTTCAAGGTGGACCCATCTGTAGATCTGCTAATGGGAAGCATATGATAGGAGTCTCCAGGTACAGTGAAACAATCACCTCAAGATAAAAATCCCCACAGAAAAATTAACACAACTTCTATTATGAAAGACAGGTCACCGTAAAAAGAAACTCTACATACTTATCATCCATTGTTGAAAAAAAAAGATTTATGATGACATTGAGGTATGATAATCTCAAATATGCTCTGCATTGTTTTTAAAAGCTTTGTGTTTAAAATTCATAGCACTTTCTAATCCTGATAAAGTAGCCTAATTTTCTAGCTTGCTTTGTTCAGTAAAATGTATTTCTAAATCCATTTTAAGCAGCTATTTCTTCAATTTGAGTAATTTTCTCTCAAGTTAATAGATTCCACACAAGCATACCTGACTTTTAATGTTAATATATACTATATATTCCAAACTTGCTAGTGACAATAGGAAGCACAATCAAAATGAAATTCAGTTGTTTGAAGCATATCTAGCTTGTTATTTTATAAAATGCTTCTTCATTTTATTCTTCTTTGCCAAAGTATAGTGATACCAAATCACATTTTTACCTCGTATTGAGGTTCCATCTCCCTCTTCCCTCCCAGCAAATGCGGAGGAAAAAGGAATATGTTAGATATGCTTGTGTCATTTTAAGATAAGATGACTTTAAAACTACCATATCAATAGAGGACATTTGCTTAACATAGTAAATCCCTACATCAGTAAGTTCGGCTGCAGGGGCTGGCTAAACAGGAAAGCATTCCGATTTTGAGGCATTTGGCATCAGTAACTTGATTTACAGATTGATGTTTTCACTTTATATTGAGTCTAAAACACTTTACTACTTTATCCAAACCATTATACCTATACAATAACAATGCCTGTGGGTATTTCTGGCATTTTTGTTTGATCATTGAGTACCAGCCTAATCTCATGAATCTCAGTATTTTTCTTCTTAGCAATGCCACATGCTCTCTGAAAAAACAGGGTAATGTGATGGAGACAGATAAATATATATATTTTTTAATTTAAGTAGACAGACTAAGAGAAAAAAAAATACAACTTCTATACTAAATCAGTGTTGCCTCTAATGGTACAGAGTCCTGTAAAGGAAAACCTTGGTTTGTACACACTGCTGTGTCTGTAGGTGTACAACTGTACCAGCACATGGTAAGTGGTCAGTAGATATTAGTTGAATGGATGTGGAAGGGTTGGGAAAGAGAGTGGTTGGGTTGAGCACAGAGCTGTGAGTATAAGTCATATTCAGTCTAGTGTAGTTTTAGAGTTAGTCCTGTGTATTTGAAAACCGAAAGCCAGGCCAATTCTAGACAATTAAGGGCTGGCCAGTTGGTCAGTTTCCTAGGGTGCTAATTCATAAGAGGCATTGAAACCACTGAAATTGTTCCAGACAGAGGAAGTGGCATTTACTAGAATTCCTCTACGGTATGTGATTGGGATTGGGTATAAGACATTCCAAGGACATGTTCTTATGTTCTCCAGATGGATCATCTACACTTTTTAAGAAAGGTGGGTCTAGTTAATTACAGAGCTTTTGTTTGGCTGAGTGAAGGATTCAGATTTGAGGGCAGAGCCGAATTGCTTGGATAAGAGAATAGTTAAGTGCTGTCACCAGGGATCTTCTTGCTCTACCTCTAGGCAGAATTGAACCTTTTTTTTTTTTTTTTTCAAAATAAATTTAAACCAACACGTAAAGGATATTAGTTTAAAAGGACATCAAATTGTAGCCTACATGGGATGATTACAGACTTTGGTGTCTTGTTGAAGCTCGAGACCAGTACTGTCTAACAGAGATATAGAATTTAAAAATTTTTAATAGCTACATTAGTAGAGTAAAAAGAAACAGGTGGAAGAAATTATAATAATGTATTTTATTTAACCCAATAAATCTACAACATATCATTTCAAGTGTAATCAACATAAAACTTATTTATGAGTTATTTTATGTTCCATTTTTTATACTAAATCTCCAAAACCCTTTGCACATTTTACTCTTCGGATACATCCCAGTTTGGATTAACCACTTTTCAATGCTCAGTAGCTGCACTGGTGAGTGACTGCCATATTAGACAGTGTGGCCCCAGACTGTGCACAGGGCAGTCTCTACCCCAGCAGGCATCAGTGAGCTGGTCCTGAAAGGTCCTTTCATTAAAATTCTCTCTCTTTGATCAGCATGAAATTCACAGTGTTGGTGTCACTCTTCAAAAATCTTTATAAGGAACTATAATGATAAATGTGTTGAAGTATTTTTCTTCAAAAGTAGTGCTTCAGGTTGTTTAGTGCTTTGAATATGAATGCTGTTCATTTGGTTAACTTCATCTACTAAGGAAAGCATTATCAACAGATACCATATCTATTTAAACCATGACAGCTAAATGTTATGTTGTAATAGTTGATGACAGAGAGAAGGCTTGGATTGTGGATGTCCTACTTGGGAGCTGGTGGGAACAACTTACAGACTAGGAGTTGCCTTAAAACATGAGTTCAGGGGGTGCCTGGGGGCTCAGTTGGTTAAGTAGCTGCCTTTCGCTCGGGTCATGATCCCAGGGTCCTGAGATTGAGCCCCACTTTGGGCTCCCTGCTCACTGGGGACTCTGCTTTTCTCTCTCTCCTCCTTGCCTGTGCTCTCTCTCTCAAATAAACAAACAAAACAAAACAAAAACATGAGTTCAAGAAAGGGATAGGGTACAATTGATTATATATACTTGATTTGTCAACTACTTGATAATTTTATTTACAGTTAGTCTTATTAGATAGTTTTTTTCTCCCTCTGTCTCATGAATACATTCCCTTTTGCTTTTTAAGTTGAGATACAATTCCCACAAGGTAAAATTCACCTTGAAAATGTGAAGTTCAGGAATTTTTAGTCATATTTATAAAGTTTTGTAACCCTCCCTACTATCTTAACTCCAGAACCTTTGTTTTAATTGTAAATCTTCTAGGGCTTACTTATCTCTGCTTTTCTTCCCTGATCCCCTTACTCAAAAAAAGAAGGAGAGAGAAGAGGGGACATAAGAGCTCAGAAGTGCAACATAATTTTGAGAACTCATTTCTGAACTGTAAATTCCATGTAGATATTCACAAACATCCTCAGGAACACTAATACAATATTAAAAATTAGGGGTGCCTGGTGGCTCAGTTGGTTGGGTATCCAACTGTTGGTTTGGGTTCATTGTCATTATCTCAGGATCATGGGATGGAGCCCTTTGTGGGGCTGAATATAGAGTCAGCTTGTTCCTCTCCCTCTGCCTCTCTTGCTGTCACACGTGCTCTCACTTCTCTCAAATAAATAAATAAATCTTTAAAAAAAATTAGAGGAGGCATAGAGATCCTCTATGTTAGGAAACATTCTATTGTTTCTCAGTTTGCTGACAATATGGGCTTGTAAAGAGTTGAGTTATTCTTTTCTTTTTCCAAATTTGTAAAAAAACAAAATGAAGAACAAAACAAACAAAACATTTAGAGTTGTTTGAAAGATTAAACAATTTAAATCCACTGTAAAAGAGATGTTTGCATTGACTGGAAACTCATCTCTAGCATTATTACAGTTCTGAAACTCATTTCAAATAACCTAAGTTTTAGAAGTGAAAGGAAACTTTTGTCATATTAGACATAATTCAGGGACTCTTGTTAGTGTCAAGCAGTTCTAACACATATCTTTGTATGGTTAGCATAATGGTTTAGAATATCCTCCCAGGGACATTACTGTCAATTACCAAGGATTATATAGTCAGAGTCCCCACCTTGTATTCCATTTGAATCATACTGTTCTGCATTATTTTAAATGGCCACATTTTTATTTTTATTGAGGGGAAGGCAACTGCAAGGAATGTGGTTATCATGAACTAATCTTACCCTTGGGGTATTTGAGATATTTTCTAACTCTGAGATTGTGATTGCTTTCTGATTGCCATTCTGCTTGAACATGCCTTGCTGCTTAATTATGATGCTCTGTTGCCTTTCTCATGTGACAGACTAGACCAACTGAAGAGTATTTTCAGTGCTCACTATTTAGATTGAAAGAACTGAGAAAGCAGGTGTTTTTATTTTTTTCTTTCCTTCTTAAGCTTTTCCTCTCTCTTTTAGAAAACATTCTCCCCCCACACACCCCTTTCTTAAGGTTATTATCCTTGGATCATGTAAGGATGTCTTTGTGGTTTAATTGTCTCCAGATTGAATATTAACACCATATTGATACCTCCCCCAGGGCCTTCTGCTTCCGTCTTTACTCTGGCCAGTTCTTTAGCCATAACACTGGATCTTTATGTCTCACTCCAAATTATTTTCAAGCCTATGTTGAGTGAAAGAATATAGTATCAAAGAAAATGTTTTAATTTAGGGCTTCGTATTTTTGTACATTATATTTGTTTTTAAAAAAGTGTCCCATTGCAGATTGCAAGTATAAATTAGTGTCAGAATTACCATACAAAACTCTCTTGCTAACTTTAATCGGTAATTTCTTAGAGAGCGATAGAAAACATGGTGCTAATGAATAATGTGCCCAGAAGCTCTTATTATAGGGTTGGCATGAATTCCGCTTAATGACAAGCTTTCTCAAGCAGCAGTTGATTTTAAATCCTATTTTTCATTAGCAAAGTATAAAATGTTAATAATACCTTCCATTGTGCTGTTCTTTTGTAGCACAGGAACATGTATCTTCCATGTTCACCAAGACTGTCTTTAAGATCCTGCTAGTAACTTCCTATCTCATAAATAAGATTTGTTCGGGAAATAAAAATGTATGTTTTCCCATTGTTAGCTATATGTTTTTCTAATAATCACATCTGAAGCTTATTATGCAGTAATAGCCTTAAGATATTATTTTTTTTAATGTACTACTGTGGTCTTAATACTAGTTTTTAATCTCTTCTTGTTTCTATGAAGTCTGAATGAGATTTTCAAAATTGAATAATAATTTGATCCGTTAATCTTTTGAAGCTAGTAATTTTATTTTCCTCTCTTTGCAGTCTCTGAGGTTCGCAAATGAATAGAGCTTCATTACTGCAGTCTGCATTTAATAACCATTATCCATTATCTTGTAATTAAGACTCCCTGTAACGAATCATGAGGACAATGCAAAAATACATAGTACATTTCTTTAATGAACTGGAAAATGTTCATCTTGTTCTATTTAGTAATGAGTTGCTGAATAGTCATTAAATCCACTGGAGAATAGAGCTAGATGGATTTTGAAGACTGTCTTGAGTTTGTGGTTAATCTATTAGAATTAAAATTTCATCTTCTATTTTTATCAACAGCTGATTAGAAGTCATTCTGTTTGACCAAATTGATTAGAAGACCATATACAAGGGCAGCTGTTGTTTAATGAAAGTTTTTAATGAAACTGTACCATGGAGACTTGTAATTATAGGCCTTAGAAAAGCTTTGAGTTGCTTTAGACCACAAAAAAGTATTGTGCTAGAGATTTCAGATTAAGAAAATAAAAAAATACAATTGAATAAAATATTATAAATTTATTATTAATGTTAATTTCAGCTAATCACAGTTGAATTCTGATCCATTTAATGTGTTACTTTTGACTTTTCAGGCCTTTTATCTCCTAGTTTCGTCATTTCCTTGAAATTGTGGGCACTGATGGAGGAACATTTATATGGATAGCTATTTTAATTGTGAGATATTTTCTCAGAAGGTTTTTTTCCCAAAGCTGAGCAGAGGTGAGCTTGGTTAATGTTGGATTTACATGAGCCCTGAGGAGAGTTTACAGTGTTCTGTGATATTGATAATTTGAAATCTAGCTTTATTTCTCTAAGGTAATTTTGTTATAGCAGAGGGGTGAGGGAAAGCAATATTAAAATAAGAAGTAAGACAAAAGTGTGTGCCCACTTAGTCCCACTGGAAAATCCATTGTTCTTTTGACAGTTGTAAAATACTAATGTACTTTCTGAAGTATTTTGTATAATTAAAGCTAAGTCTTATTCCTGGATATAAAGAAATAGCTGTATGCCCAAACTGCTGTTTTAATCTCTCATGTGGTTTCTGGCTCTCAGTTATCCTCAGCTGATCCAACAAACACCGCATTTACTGCCTTAAACAGTAATAACAAGTGGTCAGACCTTATGCTCCCTAAGGGACTTTTATAGTCACGTGTTCTAAAATAGACATTGACAACTTCTACCTCTCATGCTCCCTGTCCCTCACAGAGTTTCCTCAGATGTATCCATTCATTATTATTTGGCTGTGTCTCGTACTTTCTGTGCTTTCAGTGCCTCTTCCGATGGTGGTGCTCTTCCTTCTACCCTCTCATCTTTACATTTTATCTCTTCTTCAAGATCTGTGCCAAATTCCATCTGTTCCATGAATCCTTCCTCTATTCTTTTAGCTAAAGTGAATCTGAGCCTTTTCAGTTCTTTTTGACCATGATAGTTACTTGGCATATGTCCCAAACACCTTAAATACCATATATAATTAGTATCTCTACCTGTACCTGATTTATACACAATAAAGTCTCAATATTTAAGAACTTCTGCTGCCAGTCCTGACACATGAAGAGCTTGGAAGTTGTCACTCTTGTCCTTAGAGCAAAAACAAAAATGAACAAAAAAAGATGAATATTTGGAAAATCAATGACTTTTCCCGGACTTATCAAAGAACTTAGATCTCAGGGCAAACTGCCACTTTGAAGTCTGGAGGGATGGTGACTGCTGAGAGTCAACCAAGATCTGCTAGAACCATAAACTGGTAAAAACACTTAAATGATAACTTTAACAACTTGTTGGAGGCCAAGTGTGGTGCCAGCACTTTTGTGGGTTTTACTTCCAGGAACCCTAGGTTCTTACAGTGAAGAGCCAAGATCTTCTCTTGGCTGTGGCAGGGTCGGGAGAAGATAATCTTTGCAAAATATGCACAAAGTGTTTTCCTTAACAAAGGCCTGCTCTCCAGGGCAACAGAATTTGCTGGAATCTTATCCCACCTAGAAGGGCATTTCCCTTTCACTCTTTCAGCCTCATCAAAGTGGGAGAGAAAAGCTAAGACACACTTGTGAAGGTTACAACCTAGAGACATGATGAGTCCACTATGACTGAAGTTTAATAATGGGATTATGAAATACTTGTTCTCCCCTATACATTATCACCATATCAGTTGGACTCCAGTAATCTAGTGGATGACAGTTAACAGAGCTAAAAGATAGAGACTGTCTCTGAAGAGGAAGACCAAGGAAGCCCAGAGTAAGAGGGTGGACAAAAACAAGGGCACTATTGTACTTGAAGACTTAGCACTGGTGACTGCAGCAAATGTAAAACACAGCCTAGTTCCTGACCAGATTAGTGTAAAATCTCACACAAAAGGCCTGTTTACTTCAGTTCCTAATATGTCATGTCTGCTTCCCACAACAAATTATAAGAGATGCTGCAAAGCAAGAGAAAACACAGTCTGTAGAGACAAAACAAGCATCAGAACCAGATTCAGACATGACATAGATGTTGAAATTATCAGAATGAGAAATTTAAAATAATTGTAATTGATAAAGTACTAATTCTAATGGAAAAAAATAGAAATGGAAGAATGATAGGTAATATAAGCAGAGAGAAACTCTAAGAAATATTCAAAAGGAAAAGTAAGAAATCAAAAACTGGAGCATGGGCCTTGATGGGCTCATTAGATTACTGGATAGAATCAATGACCATGAAGATAGAACCAGAAAAACCTCCAAACTGAAACGTAAAGAGATAAAAGGACAAAAAAAAGCAGAACAAAAACTGAGGGACAATTTCAAAAGATGTGATACATGTATTTGGAATAACAGAAGAAGAAAGAGAAAATGGAGCAGACAAGATGTTTGAATTAATGGCCAAGAATTTTCCAAAATTAATGACAGATAACTAAACCATGGATCCAGGAAGCTCAGAGAACACCACAGGATAAATATGAAAAAACAAACAAACAAAACAAAAAACAAAAAAAAAAAACTACACCTAAATATATCATAATCAACCTAGAGGAAACCAAAGACAAATAGAAAATCTTGAAAAAAGCCAGAGAAAGAAAACATCTTACCTATAGAAGAAAAATAATTACAGCAGACTTCTTATTGAAAACCATGTCAGCAAGAAGTGGATAAAATGAAGCACTAAGTGTTCAAAGAAAAAACACCCAAGCAAAAAATCTATATCCAGTGAAATTATCCTTCAAAAGTGAAAGAGCTCAGACATATATAACTGAGGGAATTCACTGCCAGCAGTCCTGTGTTGTAAGAAATGTTCAAGGAGAAGGAAAATAATATACATCAGAAACTCTGATCTACATTGAAAAAGGAAGAATATCAGAGAAGGAATACATGAAAAATAAAAAATCACTTTTCTTTCCCAATTGATGTAAAAGGTAACTGTTAAAAATAGTAGTAACAATGCACATGAATGGGATAAGAGGGAGGAATTAGGAATACTTTGTTAAAAGATATCTCCAATACCTATGTAGCAGTATAGTATTATACTATAATTTGCTAAAAATTTGCTAAAATTTGCTAAATTTTAAATTTGCTAAAAATATATTCTGAAAACTCCAGGACAACCACTAAAAAAATGTACAAAAGGAAGTGTAATTGATATGCTGAGAGGAGATAAAATGGAACCATAGAAAATGTTCAATTAAAACCAGGGAAGGCAGAAAAAGAGGTGTAAAAATTAATTAAAGAAAAAAAAAAGACAAAAAGCCCTATTTCAGTGAATGTCCTCAGACTACTTGAGTAGTCTGCTGGGTTTTTTTGTTTTTGTTTTTGAAGTTTTCTATAAATATCAGTTTGATCATAATTGATGATTGATGATGCTATTCAATTTGAATGTATCTGCTCATATTCTATATGTTTATCAATTACTGAAAGAAGGGTTTTGAAGTCTCCAGCTATAATAGTAGATTTGTCTATTTCACTTCAATTCTGTCAGATTTTGCCTCATGTATTTTTGATGCTCCATTATTAGGTGCATACATGTTTAGGATTGCTATGTCTCCTTGGAGAAATAACCCCTTTATCATTATGTCATACCCTTTTTTATCCCTGTAATTTTCCTTTTTCTGAAGTCTGCTTTGCCTGAAATTAATATGGGTACTCTACTCTGATTAATTCTATATATATTTTATATATTTTTCCATCCCTTTATTTTTAACCTTCCGGATCTTTATGTTTAAAGTAGATTTCTTAGAGACAACATACATTATTTTTTGTCAGTCTCTGATTTTAACTGGTGCATTTAGACCACTAACATTTAAAGTGATTGTTTATTTACTTGGATTACTATCTGCAAGGTGATGGCCTGCCCAGATGGCTCAGCGGTTTGGCGCCACCTTCAGCCCAGGGCGTGATCCTGGAGCCCCGGGATTGAGTCCCATGTCGGGTCCCTGCATGGAGCCTGTTTCTCCCTCTGTCTGTGTCTCTGCCTTTCTCTCTCCATGTCTTTCATGAATAAATAAAATCTTAAAAAAAAAAATATCTGCGAGGATAAATAGTCCAAATAAGCCTGTATCTATTAAGGAAGTTATTTTAATTTTAATTTGATTTATTTTATAAATATTATATATAATAAATACATAAGCATATATTTATACAAACTATTATAAAACTATTTTAATTCTAAAATATTGTAAAATAAATTTCTTATTTATTTAATAATTTAATAAGTTACTACGGAAAGATTAAAAGATTAAAACCTTCCAATAGGGAAAGCAGTGGCTAAAGGTGGTTTCACTGATGAATTCTACTGAACATTTAAGGAAGAAATAATACCAATTATCTGTCTCTTCTAGAAAATTGAAGGATAGTGCTCACTCTGTGAGGCCATCGTTACCCCAATACCAAAGCCACATAAAGACATTGCAAGAAAGGAAAATTATAGATCAGTATCACCCATGACATGGATGCAAAAACAGTCCTCAACAATGTATTAGCAAAATGAGTTCAACAATGTATAAAAAGTATTATATGCCACAACCAAGGGGGATTTACTCCAGGTATGCAAGGCTGGGTCAGTGTAATGTAATCCAGCATATCAGTACACTATAGAGGAAAAATCATATGGTCATATCAAATGATACAGATGAGGCATCTAACATATTTATAATATATATTTATAATAAAAGCTCTCAGGCACCTAGGTGGCTCAGTGGTTGAGTGTCTGCCTTTGGCTCAGGTTGTGATCCCGGGATCAAGTCCAGCATTGGGCTCCCCACAGGGAGCCTACCTCTCCCTCTGCCTATGTCTCTGCCTCTGTGTGTGAGTGTGTATCTCATGAATAAATAAATAAAATATTTTTTAAAATAAAATAAATAAATAAAAGCTCTCAGCAAACCAGGAATACTAGGGAACATTCTAAGCTTGATAAAGAACACCTACAAACAAACTTTAGTTAACACACTTATGAGAAACAACACTATTCCCCAAAAGTCTCCCTAAGAATAAAGCAAGAATAAGTTCCTATTCAGCATTGTACTGGAAAGTCCTAGCTAGTGCAAGAAGACAAGAGAAAGAATTTAGATAAACACAAATTGGTAAGTGTGGTAGGCTAATAATGACTCCCAGAGATACATCCACATCCTAACCCCCAGAACCTGTGAATATTGCCTTATTTGGAGAAAAGGGTCTTTGCAGACATGATTAAATTAAGGATCTTGAGATGAAATGACTATTCTGGATTTTCCAGGCAGGACATAAATGCCATCACAAACGTTATTATCAGCGAGAGGCAAAGAAAGATTATATCTAAAAGAGAAGGCTATGTGAAGATGGAGGCAGAGGTGGGAGTGATGCAGCCAAGGAATGCTGGCAGCTCTAAGAAGCTGGATGAGTTAGGGAACAGATTTTCCCTAGGCCCTCCACAAGATGTGCAGCTCTGCTGACAACTTGATTTTGGACTTCTGCCCTACAAAACTGTGAGAAAATTTTCTATTGCTTTAAGATACCGAGTTTGTTATAATTTGTTACAACAACCAAGAAATTAGTATAGGAAGAATGATATAAGAGTGTCTTTGCTCATAGATCACATGATTGTCTGTGGAGAAAATCCTCCCAAACCAACAAACTCTTGAAAACTACTGAGTGAGTTTACCAAGGTTGCATGACACAAGGTTAATATAAAAAGTCTATTGCTTTCCTGTCTACCAGCAGTGTGAACAATTGGAATTTAAAATTAAAAAAAAAAAAAACTATCATTTAAAACAGCAATCCATAAATTGAATACTTGGGTATAATCTAACAAAAATATGCTTGTAATCTATATGTACACTTATTAGGTTGGATAAGATCCAAACACTGACAACACCAATTACTAGTAAAGATATAGAGCATCAGGAACTCTCATTCACTGCTCTTGGGAATGCAAGATGATACAGCTACTTTGGAAGATAATTTGGCAGTTTCTTTCAAAGCAAAATATGGTCTTACCATATAATCTCGCAATTGCCCCTCTCAGTATTTGTCCAACTGATTTGAAGATTTATGTCCACACAAAATCCTGCATATGAATGTTTGTAGCAGCTTTATTCATAAGTGCTAAAACTGAAGAAACCAAGATATCCTTTAAAAGGTGAATTGATAAATTGTGGTACATCCATTCAATGGAATATTATTTATCAATTTAAAAAATGAAGCCATGAAAAGACATGAGTAAACCTTGAATGCACATTGCTAAGTGAAAAGCCAGTCTGAAAGGCTGTATGATTCCCATACATGACATCCTGGAAAAGGCAAAACTGTCGTGATAGTAAAACGATCAGTGGTTGTCAGTATGAGTTGGAGAAGATGAAAATGTGGAGCACGGGGCTTTTTAGAGTGGTGAAAGTGATCTGTGTGATCCTGTAAGGATGCGTGTGTGACACTGTACATTTGTCAGAAGTACTAGAAACTCCACAAAGAGTGAACCTTAATATATGCACATTTTTTAAAAAAATCACTTACGTAATCAGGGCGTTCCAGGATCGGATGTGGACTGTGAGCAAAGAATCTAGCTGTATTACAAATATACGAAACAGCCTCCCTGAAGGAAGTAGGAAAAAAGGTGATGACCTACATAATATTATAAATAAAGGTGGGCTGTAAAGCTAAAGACACAGGAAAGTGCACATTAACACTGCATAGTAGTTAATAAAGTTGTTTCCCATGGTGTAGGTTAACAGTTCTGGTAGCAGTATATGTGGATACTGGATGTGAACAATTAAATAAATGGGTGACAGATGGTAGGTACTAGGTTTCTCACTGTTGAAGTGGGAGTTTACAGATGAAGGGGAGAGAGGGCCAGGATGATCCATGTGGTAATGGGTCAGAGTTGGAGTTGTCAGTATTATGGATGTTTAGTTTAATATAGATACAGATTGTTAAATATGGAATTATTAAAAGATACGTATATATAAATGGGTTAGTATACACACATAGATTTCCTTTTGAGGCAACAGAGACAGCCAGAAATAAGACCCTGTAGTAGCAATGAGTACCCCTCCACCAAGATTTTGGATTCAAATACCATTCTCTAAAAAAAAAAAAAAAGAAAAGAAAACAAATACAATTCTGTAATAAAAGGAACTAGGGCTCTTTGGAGAAATGGCTTATTCTGGGACTGGGGCAGAAAACATAAAAGATAAACCTGGAACATTTGGCAATACCAGAGGAAGTGCTAAAAAAAAAACAAAAATTCTACATGATGGAGGTGTGTCTTAGGAATATAGGAAGCAGCTGAAAGAACTCCCAGTGGCCAAAGGTAGAACCATTTGAGCAATGAAATTGAGCAATGAAATAAAGTAATATTGGATTATAAACTCAAGTATAAAATAAATGTCTTTGAGTCTGTACTGATTTAAATGACTGTAAATAAGTATGAGAGGAGACAAATCTCCCACGCAAAAAAAGTCCACATAATTTATGTAGTTATTCCCCCCAAAGGTGTTAAATTATAATTCCTCATTCCTTAAGCATAGAATACACATAAGGGCTTCTTTCCAGGGGTACAGTATGGAAAATAGGGAAAAGAGAGTGACTTTGCAATGAAGAAACCTGACAAAAACTACCTCCTGAGTGATTACAGTCAACATCAACAGTGGTAAACCATGCTGATGGCAGGTACACATGATTTGATATGATGAGAATGTCACTTTACCTCTATGGTCTTCCTCCCCAGAAACCCATAACCCCAATTTAATCATGAAAGAAGTGTCAGATAAGTCCTAGTTGAGGGAAATTTTACAAAATACCTGACCAGTACTCCTCAAAACTGTTAAGGTCATCAAAATAAGGCAAATCCAAGAAGAACTGGAAACTATCACGGCCAAGAAGAACCCATGGTGATATGATAAATGGTATTTCATAGTATCCTGGATGTATGGATTTGGGTTAGTAGTAATATATCTATGTTGGTTCATTAATTATAACAAATGTACCATACTGATAAAAGTTGTTAATTACAGGGGGAAACTGGGTGTGGGATATATGGAAGTTCTCTGTACTGGCTTGATAATGTTTCTGTAGCTTTAGATCTGTTCTAAAATTTAAAATTTATTTAAAAACAAATAGAATGATATATTCTTGTGAGTCACCTGTCCAGTTTTGTTACCTGAACTGGAATGAAAGTCAAAACTATCTTCCCTTTCTCATTAGTCAGTTAAAGATGGGAAATACTGTAGTTTGCTATTTCTTGGTAGCTGTAGCCATCCGTCAATTCATCTATCCATCCGTCTATCCATTCAAAATTCATTAATGAGCTTTGCATGTGTGTCATGCTCTGGGGATTCAGAGTGCATAGAAAGAAAGCTATAGCACCTGCCCTCTAATGTGCTTAAAATGCAATCAAGAAAGGGAGACAAACACGCAATGTGTAGGCCACTGTTACTACTCCTGGGCTCTTGTTGCTATTATGGTAGGTGTTCTGCTTTGCTCCTCCCAAATATGTTAGGAGGAGAATCCCTCCCTTATCCTAACTCTAGACTCTTTCAAAGGAGTTTGGCTCTTTTGGTTAACTTTAAACTGTGATTTTTAAGTGACCATACCATTTTTTTAGGCCTCCAAATGTGGTCGTGGACTTGTAATAATCTTCTCTTCTACGATGCTTGAAAGAATTTGGATGCTATCCAGTGTTGTACCCGAAAGCTTTCTGGTGGTTCAGAAGACAATGTCTTGGTCTCATTTTGAATTCTTTGGGGTTGTTCCTCTCACCTCTTACGTCTATTTGGAGGTTCTACTGTCTTCCCCTTGATTTCTTATTTCTGGTGTCATAGGGACTAGACATTGGTTCTATGGTCCTATTCATTTGTTCACCTATTATTAAACTTAGCATATGCCTAGTTTAGGGCTTTCATACTGGCTGTTTCTCTGCTTGTGATGTTCTTTTCACAGATTCCTTTCATTCACTCTTTATTTGAATTTCACTCTTGAGAGATGCCTTTATGATAACTCTGTATAAATATAGCTACCTCTCCCCAATTCCATCACTTTCTACCTCATTACAATGCTTTTTTTTTTCATAACACTTATCTCCACCTGACATTTATTATATATTTACTTGCTTATTGTCTTTCTCTTCTAGAAAATCTGCTCACAATGGTAGGAACTTTATTGTTTAGTGGTCTCAGCATCTACGACAGTCTAGAACATAGCAAGCACTCAGTGAATATTTGGTAGATAAATGTGTGCATGACAGATCATTCTTCCAGTGGGCCTACAGACCTCCTTGCCTCAAAAAAAGCTTCTGATGACCTGCTTTCATTAATCAGAATTTCTATCATGTTTTTACAGATTGAAACCCTGCCTAGGTCCTTGATCCATTTATATTTGTAAATGCTTGAGAGTTTTCAAAGTGCTTTCACCTAGATTGTTGCTTTTAATTTCTTGTATGAATTAAAACTATGAATTAACTAAGAATTTTCTGATGTATTTTACAAACATGACAGTTTGGGAGATGAAATCAGATCTTCTGACTTCTGGCTCATCAAGTGATTACCCAGGATTTATGTTTCATCTCCACCTGTACTTTTGAGGGGCTTTTGAGGGCAAGGGCTTAAATTATTTGTTTTATTTTCCATTGTGCCTTAAACACATTGTGTTTACATAAAGGTGTGTTGATTTAAACCCTTCCATCCACAGAATAGTTGTGGAAATATCCTTTCCATTTGCAACTAAAGTGGAAAATTTTAGCCACTTCTTTCCTCTGCTTCTATTGACTTTGATGGACCTTGGGAGAATCTCAGAGATTAGCATTACCTATGGTTCCACAGAATCAGTGGGTTAGGGCTGTGAATTGCATAGAAATCACTTTGGAACCTTGTTAATATTCAGATTCTGGTTCAGTCGATCTAGTATAGGACCCAAAAGACTGCATTTTTAGCAAGCACCCTCGTGGTACCCATGCTACTCATCTGTAGAGCACATGTTGAATATTTCAGGGGTTAGTAACCACATAAAAGCTGGAATCTCTATTTGGCTACCTGACTTTGTGACCCTAGGTGAGTTTCTTGGAGACAGTACAGCATATTGGTTAAGCTATATTTCTTTGGTTAGAATTCTACGTCCCTACCTTACTATGACTCCGAGCGGGTTATTTAACTTTTCTGTATCTCAATTTCATCTTTTTAAAATAGGGATCATATTAGTACTTATACAGTTATGAGGAATGACTGAGTTATTACTTGTGAACCTAGAATAGAAGATAGCGCATAGCACACAGTGAATCTTAACTGTTACTATCATTTCTTTGTCTCCTTGTGCGATTCTGTTAAATTACATCAGTAGGTTTAAGATAAATCTGAGAGACAGAAAATTGTTTAAAGTATTTGTAGGATGAAATTCCTAATCTCATTGGGAAGACAGTGCTTTCATTAATGAACAGTGCAGTACAAATCAGCTGGTGTTGGTTCTTCTTGTTATCATAGCTGTGTACTTCCTATCAAGTATGGGAAAATGAGTAGGCACTCCAGTTTTGTAGTGTTGTAATATATGATATTAAGCATAGAGCATGAAATTGTTTTTATTCATCTCAGTTATGCATTAAATAAGCCAACTTGATTTTAATTGATGATTTGGAAATATGGAGGCAGGGGCCCCAAGAATCAGTGAGAACCCAACTGGTACTTCATGTCATTCATGTAACAATTGGGGGATGGAAAGTATAGACAGAATTATTTTAAAGAGAGGTTTTGTTTCTCATTTTTCAAATAACTAATGAAAAATAAAGTGTTCCTCTGGAAAAAAATTTACATAGCCCACTTCTTTCACTGACTAAAAAGTGTAAAAATAAGTTTTTCATTAACACAGAGTTTTTTTTTTTTTCCTTTTGTTTTAGGATCAGATTTTATTAAGACCTCTACTGGAAAAGAAACAGTAAATGCCACTTTCCCAGTAGCTATAGTAATGCTACGGGCCATTAGAGATTTCTTCTGGAAAACTGGAAACAAGGTATATTATTGCCAGCAAATCTTTCTTCAGAGTAAAGATAATGTTATTTATAATACTAGTTACAGCCACAGAAACTGTCTTTATATGCAGAAGGTGTGAATGAGTTACCTTTATGAAGATAAATGTTTAATTTACCTTTCATTACAAAAGAACACATTCATGGAGAAAAATGTGCGATTAACAGAAAGTGAGTGTGAGTGTGGGAGTAAGTCTGTGTGATCAAGATGTAAACTCACTTTATGTCCTTTTATTAACTGAAGACAATTTTATCACTGACAAGAGATTCCTAAATGGGTTCTTTAACGAACTAATTCTGCTACAACACAGGCTTTCTGGTAAGGCGTTGGCCAGCGAAAACAGGTTAATGCAGAAATTAAACTTCCTTGAGGAATGGAAAGAATTGCAGAGTAACATTTATTGAATGATAAGCTGTGGTGGTGATATGAAAAGTATGCAATATAATGGGAAATAATCTTTTCCTGTCATTATTGAAGGACACACATAAATTGGTTTTTCTGTTGGGAAACCCCCGGTCCAGAAAAACTTATTACTTTTAATAATATGAGGTGAAGAGAAAATTCTCGAGGAGATGAACTTATTAAACAAAATAATGAAATGCTGTGAAACAGCAGGGAAAAGGTAGCTAGACGTTATATAGCTCTTGAATTAAATATCCATTTTTGCGTTTTATGGCAGTTGGATGTGCTCTTTGGAAGACTGTTAAGCTGAGGAGGGTATGTGCTAGCTTTTGTCAGCTTTTCGAAAAATAATACATATTTTTTTGAAACATATGATGTTAAAAAGAAAAATGCGTATGAGGTGTTTTTTAAAATGAGTTTGGATTTTCCTTTTCACTTCAAGTTGCTTGTTTAGCTGCAAATTATCTCAAAGGATTTTTTTTTTTTTTTACATCATTGGAGAGAAAGGTAGTTTGTTTTTCTTTTTGTTGTTGTTTTTTTAATGAAACTGTGCCTTCCTCAGAAGACATCTTTTAAAACCAATCTATGGATTTCTGTCAAATGGAAACCCAAAAAAGACCTTTAATCCTATGCCAGCTAGATGTGATGACTTTATATGTGACTATACCTTTGGTTCATTTTTGGAAGTATTTTAGAGTGTACTGGGTTCGAGAGGAAATGAACTCCTTCCAGAATTTTCTCCTTCAGAATAACTTCATATCTTTAAAAAAGTACAAATAGGAAAGATAGTTACTGTGACCTTACATATGGCAGTTGACTCAATTTGAGTAACCTCTAGTTTGGTAGCTTTTCTGCACTGATCCAAATTAAAAAAAAGAAAGAAAGAAAGAAAGAAATGTTTAGCTATAAAAAAGAAAACTCTGTCTTTGGTCCTGCCAGCTGAGACCACCACCATTCATTTAGACCAGTGGTTCTTATTTACCATCAAAGTACAACAAAATAAGTGTGAAGCTTTTTATGCTTATAGGTTCCTGGGCCCTTGTCCCTAGCACTTCTGGATGAGGAGTAATCCTTAGACATCTATATGTTTCATAAGCTCTATAGTCGGGATTAAAATCCACAATTGGACACCTAACCCTGCTGTGTTCTCAACAGACATTTGAGTAGCTAAGTATGTGTCATGTTAACCTATGTTAACAGAGATACAAAATGAACAAGTCCCTTTCCAGGAGAGCTTGTAGACAATAAGCAAAGAATTTCAATAAAAGTTTTAAGTGCTCAATATTCTAGGCTAGAGTAAGAAGGGACTCTGCTGGCTTTCATTACTTCTTTTTAATTGTATTGACCCTTTCCTCGGCTAATAAACAAAGTTTATCCCAGTTTTATTAAGAAACAGATACAAGTCAAATCATATTCATATTCATCTTAATCACGTTTGATTTCACATAGTGAAGATCTGTATATGTATCTGCAAATCAGGTGCATCCTTTCAGGTTGTTGACGAGTTGCCTGGGCAGCCCTTAGACTGTAAACTTTCTACATCATTGATTTAAGGGGTGTTTTAAAATGTGATGGGCCGTCTTCCAGACCATGATTAGTGTCACTCTGAGCAGCAGAGGTTTAATATTTCATAACTGATTTCATTGCAGATTTATGTTTTCCATATTCTCTCCCTTAAAAAAAAGGATAAACTTATGCTAGAACCTCTCTTTAGAAACACTGCCAAACAGACTTGCTGACACAACTGAACTGTATAGAAAAATCTATATGCAGCTGCCTAATTGACAGAAATGCTCTTATGATTAACATGTATGCTAATATCAGCTAATTGATTTGGGGGGCCTTTTCTCAATAAATAATCTCATCCTCTTTATCTTCCCCACTTGCCCCATGTCTCTGCACTCTTTCAGAGCCACTTGGACTCCAGGGTAATAGGCAGATAGGGTTAGGATCAGTGTAATAGCTGCAATGGATCAGTGTACAGTGGCAATGTATGACTGAGGCAGGGAAACTAGTAAGGAGACCCACCGATCTTAGAACTAATGAGGGTCTAAACTAAAACAGCAGAAGTGAGAGTACAGAGGAAGTATGGATAGGAGGAGGGAGATACAGAAGTTAAAGAGGGAAGATTGGTAGGACTTGACCTTTGATTGATTGGGTGTGGTGTGGTGTGGTGTAGTGTGGTGTGGTGGGGAAAATGGTGGAATCCAGGTTAACTGTGAGATTTCTAGCTTAGGTTAATTATGGGACCATTCATGTATTGTCTCCCTTCTCTAGCATTCTTTTAGCAACTAACCCCGTGTTGGTGCTACCTATCGAATCAATGGCTCTTTGTGTTCAAATGCCTGAGCTTTAGTACTTGGGCTATGCAGTGTTTTCTTGATTGTTCTTGTCTGTAGATTCTCTACTCTACTGGTTTCAGGTTCTTGAGACAAGTAAATCTAGATAAGCAGGTTTTACTGTTTATAGAATACATTTATCCATTTCTAATGGACTCAGGGACATCATTTGTAAACATCAGATATTGGCTGAGTCGTGCTGTTTTATGTTCACCTTCAAAGACTACTGAACTGTGAAGAGCTCCTACACTCTTTCTACTGTGCTTATTTAACTGGTCTGGCTGCTTTACAGAACTCTTGCTACTGACGACTTAGAAAAAAGTCCCTACACTTCAGTTGATGAAAATAACTGCCAGTGCTCCTTCCTGATTGCTGCCACTTTGGTTACTGTGGCCTCACTGATTCTCTCCTCTTATTTTGAATACGTGTATGTGTTTTTTTCACCTCTGAAGGAAGGGCTGAAAGGCAACTAGACTGGCTGAATTGTAGAAATGTAGAATGAATGGGCTTTGGTGGTATCTGTTTTCCTTATTTATTGACACCTCTCTTGTTTATCCCCGGTTCACAGCTATAGTCTAGATGGTTGAGGTTTATGACTTTCCAATAAACGCAATGTTAATGAGGGTTATTAACGCTCATTAGTGTCTCCTCAGAAGCAGTGACATTCTTCGCATTAATCTTGGAAAAGTCATTTTGTAGTGTGAATGGGTGTGAGTCAGTGATCTGAGCTCTTTTGCTGGGTGAAGTGAAATAGACTTAATAAGAGAGAAAGAGAATTGAGACCCTGTATTAATGCAGTACCATTTTTTTATTGTTGTTAAAGATTTTATTTACTTAGTTTTGAGAGAGAGAACACATGCCTGAGAGCCAGCATGTGCAGGGGGAGGAGCTGAGGGAGAGAATCTCCAGCAGACTCTGTGCTGAGTGTGGAGCCTGACAAGGGGCCCAAATCCCAGGACTCTGAGATCATGACCTGAGCAGAAACCAAGAGTCCGGAGCTGAAACCAACTGAGCCAACCAGGCACCCCCATGCAGTATCATTTTTTAAAGCACTCCAGGAACAATAAACATTGTTCTCTTTCCCACCTTCCTTTGTAGATAGGCTTTAAACCAGCAGGAGGCATCCGCAGTGCAAAGGATTCCCTTGCTTGGCTCTCCCTCATAAAAGAAGAGCTGGGAGATGAATGGCTGACGCCAGAACTCTTTCGAATAGGTGCCAGTACCCTGCTTTCAGACATCGAGAGGCAGGTATGTAATAATCTATTGCCTTTGGGACAAATTGACAAGTGTGTTTTTGAGAGAGAAATGAAAAATCCCCTGCTGGGCTATGAGACCTAGAGAAAAAAATTCATCTGATTTACCTCATTGCCTCCAAACTTCTGCTTTCTTTCAAGCAAACCTCCACCTGAAGTAGGTTGAATGGAGAGTCTGCTGAAATGCGTAATAATGTGGGGCTTTATAATGAAACATTAAAGTTATTAATATTTAGTAGTATAATAATTAATATGTATGTGATATAGAATACTTATTAATTAACTAAATTCTGATTTACCTTACAGATTTACCATCACGTGACTGGAAGATATGCAGCCTATCACGATCTTGCAATGTGTTAAATCACTGACCAATTCCAGAAGAGCTCTTTAGATCAGTGTTTAGAATGTGTTTTTCTATGTGATTGCTAAAATTGTTTAATTAAAATATGAGGGGACTTTTTTTTCCCTTAAAACTTTCACTGAATTTAATTCAAAGAATAAAAGAAAAAAACAACTAACCCATACATAGTATTCTTTTCAGGCACTTTTGAAATGGTCCTAATTACTTGAAAATCTGTATGGTTAATTTTGTGAAGATTTTTCCCTTAAAAATTCTGAGTAAAATATTAATGATGGCTTTGACAACGTTAAATTCTAAGGAAAAAAAAAAGTTAAACTGCCCAAGAAATGTGCCTTAGCAAAAGAAAACGCAGCCTCCCTGAGCTGCTGGCCCTACTCTAATGACTTCAGGAGTCACTGACTTGGCACTAATTTCCTGCAATGAAAATCTGTCTTTAATTTTTGCAACAGATATGCTCTTATATTAATTGTTTCACTAATGAAACTTATGTTGTTGTTATAGGATATTATGGACATTGCATTTTTAAATATAAAAATCCCTGTAGTTATTTTTTTGGAAAAAAAACACTTTAAATCGTAACAACACCTACTGAAAAATTAATCCATTAAACATATAAAGAGGTTTTAATTAATGACTTTTTGAAGTCACACCTTCTAGTAGAGTCTTTGCATATGTATATCGGAAGGCACCTCAGTAAGAGCATTAATGAATACAACTTATGTAGATATGCTGAAACTTCAGATTTTTCTGGCATAACGAATAAGGGAAAGAAATAGCAGACACTAACATAGCACTTAATATGTCCTAAGCTCTTCACATCAATCAATGTATTTGAACCCTGTAACAGTCAGTACTGGTATTATCATTCTTTTATACAGATGAGGGCCTGAGGCCAGAAAGCTGAAGCAACTTGTCAAAGATCACAGAGCCCCCCATTGGCAGAGTCAAGAATCAAGCCCAGGCCGACAGCCTGGCTCCTGGGTGTCAGTCACCCTGGGTGTGCACCACTGCCCCTCAGCACCCATAGGCACAGCATCAGAGTTCACTGTCTGCTCTGGAGAATGGGCATCTGCTTTGTTGTCTACTCTTCCCTTGCTCTGTCTGTCCCTCCAAGCTTTCCACGTCTACCATTTTTGCTTCCTAGCACCTCTCCCGCACGATTGAACCTATTAAGTTTCGGAGAGAGTCTTTTATCCTCCTTGAACAAGTCTCCAGCTACTCCTCAGTGGGAAACCTCAGACTGGGCATCCGTTTTGGTTTCACCTTCTGATAGTGGAAGCCCAGCCAGCCTCTTCCTCTTTCTAACCCTCTGACCTTGCTTCAGTCAGTTCACCTCTCTGGACCTTAGCTTCTTTATCTGTAAAAGAGAAAGATTGGGCAGGCAATATCAAGGTTCTTTGAGACCTAAAATCATATTGCCCTAAGGATAATTATAACAAATGCTAGAAAATGTTTTACAGCTATAAAGAGAAAACACTTTTGTAGCAATCTAAATTAGAATGTGCCTCTTGGGAATCAATTAGGCAAGTCCCCAAAGCACCTCTCCAACTGGAAATGAAATGACTAAAAAAGAAGGGAGGAGAAATCTTGCTTTCCCCCATTCCCTTAGCAGAAGGCTGTCCCTTGACTTACACCTTTGGATATGGTCAGTAGCTCTGAATGCCATATCCACCTTCATAACAACGCCAGCCCAGGTGCCCACAGCACAATGGCCAGTCACCTTTAGAGAAGTAACTTTGCAGAAAAATAATTACATTCTATCACCTTTGAAACTATTCCAATTTCACAGGGGTTTCTGTTTTCTTCCCATTAAACCCAGCTGGTCATTTTAGTTGATCAAGTGAACAGGCATCATTATCTTCAATTCTAATTTATATGAGGCATCCACTGAAATTGACCCCTGCGGACAATTATAGATTCACATAGGAAATTAAGACTGTGAGTCCCTCAAACCTATTAAAGGCTGATGAGCATGGCCTGATCTGAAGGTGTGTAATCTTATATTTTGGGGGACAATTTAGTCTAAGGACTGTCAGGCTCTTCATCAGGAATGTCTGCCCCTTACCTGGCTCTTGAAATCAAATGTAACACAGATGACTTTAATAGGAAGAGCCTAGTAAATGTTGATTGCTATGAAAACATAAGAGGAAGAGGTCATTTTCGAGGTGACTGTGATTTACTACAAGCAGATTTGTGTACTTGAGAACATAGGGAGCAGATGCTTTATATGATCAGAAAATGAGGATTGTGTCCTGTGTTTAAAGCTTCTATATTAATAAAGCAACCCCCCACCCCAGTTGTCCCAGTTGCTCAATAAAGCATATTAGGCCTTAAAGTTACTTTATAAACAACAAATCAGATAATTTGGGGGCTTAAAAAGCCTTTAGAGGATGTGTATTTCTAACTATCATTTTTTTTATGTAAGAAAAGAAACTGAACGTGGGGAAGTCATTTATGTAAGACCATGTAAAAAGTGAGAGCTGTGACTATGGGAGAGCCAGATTCCAGAAGGTAAAAGAAACAATGAAAACAGGAACACGCATAAATGGCAACTGCTTATAAAGCCGTAAGTCAACCCACACTCGGAGCTTCACCTCTGTACGTGAGCTTGGTGGTGCCTGATGGTGTAGCCCCTTTAGGCCTCTCTGTTCCAAGATACTGGACTCTGAATAATCATTGTGTCTGTCATTGGAACACGTCATGCATCACTGAAACCAGAACTTAGGCCCGTATTTTGGCCGTGAAATATTTTACAAGACATAGCCAGGGCTTTAGAATCGAAAGTTTCTTTCTTATTTATACATTCTACCACACCTAACATTATGTTGGTCAGCATGTAAAATTCAGACTTTCAGAAGACTCACTTTTGCCTCTTAAGAGTCTTCTGGGGGCGCCTGGGTGGCATCTGACTTGGTTTCGGCTCAGTCGTGATCTCTGGGTTGTGGGGTCTAGCCCCGCTTCACGTTGGGCTCTGTGCTCAGCACAGTCTGCTTCTCCCTCTCCCTCTGCTCCACACCCCCATATGCTGTCTCTCAAATAAATAAAATTAAAAAAAAAAAAAGTCTTCTTAATGGTGTTTTGAAGACCAACCATCTAAATCTAGCCCAGGTGATGGTGTGGTGTATGCCATCTACTTTCTGAATTTTGGGTGACCTCAAAAACTGAAAAAAAATAAAAAAAAGTTGAATGTTGCTTTATTGTGTTTATTATTTTTTTTAAGGACAAAAATGAGAAGGGGCTTGTTTGGATTCTGGTTTGTCTACAAATGAAGAGAAAATGACTAGTGCAATCACAAAACAATTTCATAATTACAGTATCTTTGCCTCATTCTAGATTATTTCAGTGCTAACAGGAAATTTAGGCAAATTAGTTTGCATGAAAAATAGCTTCTAAGGAGACCTGTATAAAAGCAGGAACTGTTAGAAATTCTATCTGGAAGTCATTCTCTGTGCTCAGGGCACAATAGTCTCTGTCTTGATGGAGCAGAATGGTTTGCTAGGCCATAGGTAGATGTCTCCCATAAACTACATCTAGAGAAACCAAATCAGTTTCATTCGAAAAAACAACTTACACTTCTAGTGCAGAGAAAAACCAGTATTAATTTTTCTTCTACAAACCAGATAATTTTTTGACACAATATAAATAGGGCCAGAGTGGAGATAGAAGAAAGAATTTGAATAGATCATACTTTCAAAGGAAATGAAGCATTATGGCCATTTTGGCACTAAGAAAAAGGTATGAGGTGAAATCAATTTCTACATTTGCTTTCCTGATCATGCTCAAGAGTCTTGCCTCCCAAAGGAAAATATGTATTTTATAACCACCACCAAATGATCCTTTCCAGAAATGACCACAGGTAACATCTGGCCAATATATAAAATATGTAGTAAAAATAATCATTTTTAATTAACTAAAACCTGCTCAGGAGAGAGAGTCAGTGGAATATCCATCTGGTCAATTCTTATTTAATAGGGCAAATGAGGATCAGAATGTTTAATGCAATACTTAGTGACCTTACAATGAACTAAAACTAAAACTTTTTTTCTTTTCCTTCCTTTTTTTTCCTTTTTTTTTTTGGAAGAACAAGGGGGAGGGGGGAGAAATCAATATCTTGAAATGACAGACCTAAAATTTGATTTTTTTTTTTTCAGAAGTACATGTACTTTCAAGCATGGGTAGAATATAAGAGACCTAGGTTTTGTGGCATTATTTTATATGGTTCAACAACAGAAAGTGTGTTTTAATCGATTTGAATGGTAAAATGATGCTGTACTTTATTCTGGAGCTTGACCAGGATGACAAAGAGTTTTAAGTGATTATAAATAAAGGTAAAAGGAACTAGGATTGTTTAGCCCCAGGAGAAGATTGAAGAGTACTTGATGTCTAATGGCCCTAGGAAAAGTTTTATACTGGCTCATAGTAACCAAGTCCTATATCCCCTCTGTAGAAGAAGAAATGCATCTACGCTACATGAGAAGTTAGATTAGTTCTAGGGAAGAACTCTTTTAATACTTTGAAATGTGTTATTAAGAAGGTACATCTTTGTCTTCCCTTCTCAGAAATAGATTGTCCTTTGATTGCAGCAGTTTAGTTGTGCTTCCAAAGAAAGTGGTTCTCAAACTTTAGTACACATGAAAATCCCAAGAGAGGTTTTATCAAGATTTATTTATTTTAGAGAGAGAGGGGGAGAGGGGCTGAGGGAGTGGGGGAAAATTAGCAGACTCCCTGCCGAGCACAGAGGCCCACGTGGAGCTTTATCTCAGGACCTTGAGATCATGACCTGAGCCAAAACCAAGAGTGGACGCTTAACCAATTTAGCACCCAGGCACCCCAAGGGGGTTGTTTTTATTGTTGTTGTTTTATAAAACACAGAATCCTGGCCTCAACCCGAGAAGTTTCCAATTCAGTTAAATTGGCTGTGGGGCCTAAGAATTTGCATTTCCAGGAAGTTCCCAAACAATGTTGATGCTCCAAAACCTCACTCTGAGAACCACTGGACTGGAATGCCTTACACTCAATACCTAGGTTCCAAAGTAAATGCATCCCTTCATTAGTAAAATCCACCAGCTGCAGTACTTCCATATCATGAAACTAGGATAAATGTGTATATTTTGCTGCTTTTCATAGCCAGGAATAAGAGAGGGAGCAATGTAAATGACATTTCCTGTAACCCTTTCACAGTAGGCAGCAAACTTGACTACACTTGGGGCTTAGATGAAGCTTTGGAGCCTAGAATAAACATTTCAGATGAGTTTAGGATCATTATCCATAAAATCTATCCAGGCTTTCAGCAAGTCAAGATAGTAAGATTCAGCTGTCTTTGATTTTACCTATTTGGAATGCTTTGACTTTGGTGATTCCAGTGTAATTGTACTTAAAACTAAGACCTGTTTTAACAGAGCCCATTCTTTAACATATAAATATTTTTTAAAGATTTTATTTATTCATGAGAGACACAGAGAGAGAGGCAGAGACACAGGCAGAGGGAGAAGCAGGCTCCCTGCAGGGAGCCGGATATAGGACTCAATCCTGGGACTCCATGCCCTGGGCCAAAGGCAGGCGCTAAACCACTGAACCACCCAGGGATCCCCTAACTTATATTTAAAGTAGATAACATGTTGTAGGGAGGGGACATTTCACAGATACTTGGCTTCTTAATTTGAAGCTACCGTGTAAATGATCTCTAGACTAGGAGCTAATGAAAACATTAGGTCCTTGGTCTTTTTAACACTAAAAGATGTTTTAAATTTGTTTTTGTCTTTTTAAGTGTGTGTTCTGCAACCATTATGCATTATCAGGCATGGTTCATGGTTGCAAATAACAGAACTCCCCTCTATCTAGAAGACAGCCAGCTAGGAATAATGCCCAAAACACTCTTTAGGGCTGCTCCACTCTTTAGACACTGCTACCACCACTGGGCGCTTGATACCTGAACCTCTGCCTTTGCCATCAAAAGCTGGAGCCCTAACTTGGCACAGTAGCCAAAGTTGGACTCCTCACCTTGCTCTCTTGGGTGTCAAAGTCCTGTGTGGTTGTGTCTGATTGTTGGAGCCTCTGTTACATGCCTGTAAAACTCAATCTGTAGAGGAAGCTGGGAAAGCAAGTTTGGCCTTCTTGGGGGAAGTGGCACATGGTAATCCAAGAGGTTGGGTGGTCACTCATCATGACAATTATCAACCACAATATAATAAGGTAGCACTGGAGAGATTGTTCATATTTTGTGCTAGGGAAGGATTCATTGCCCCTCAACTATCTTTCCACTTCTTAGGAGTCCCTAAAATTGAATTCTGCAAAAGCTGCCCTGTGTCTCTTGGTCCCACACAATGGGGCTAGAGAAGTCCTATGAAGCCCTTCCTATAGTCACTCTCACTAGCAATATATGACAGTGTCCCTTATATTTAAACTTCTAGATCTCTAGACAGCTAGCTATTGACTTTCTACCATGAGTAATGATGGAATTAGTTTTTCTATTTTCCACCCCTAGCTTCCTCCCCAGTGCACCTGACTCTTGATGATCATATAATTTTTCATATCCTATTCTTTAGATTTTGAAATGTACTTATAGCTTTATTACATGATTTATCAGCTTCAATAATCTTTCTATCCTCTGCTCTACCAGATGAGAAAATCAGCATATTGACATTACTACCCACCATCTGTCCTCTTCCCCCTCCAAACCTTTGCTATATTATTTCTACATCATTAGAGTTTATCACATTTAAATTCTGTTCTGTGACCATAACCTCCACAATTATTTTAGTTTTAGTCCTACAGTTAAATGAAGTCAGTACTTAGGATCAGTACTCCACTTATCTCCTTGCTTTTCAGATTTTGGCCTGTAGTATTTTCTTCAGGAAGGGCTTAGGGTATATTGCCTGAGTTTTTGCAAGCTCAGAAAATGTTCATTTTCATTATACATTAATGACTCTTTGGCTGTGTATAATTCTTGGATCACGTACTTTATTTCCTGAGGACTTTGCAATTATACTATTGTTCCAGTATCTTCTAGGACTGAACATTTTTGAGAAAAGTAACAATGTGACTTAAACTTTTTTGCCTTAATGCGCAACAACCTTTTTCTTTGAGTTCCAGCAGCTTTATTAAAACATGATTCAGGGTTAAATGTTTTGTGTAAGTTTTTCGAAGTTCAGTGAGTCCTCTCAGTTTATAGAGTATGAGTTATATTTCTGAAAAGCTACTTCAAAGCTTATCTGTAGCTTTTTTCCTATTTTATTATTTTTCAACCTCTTCAGGATATTAGTTATTACACATATTTAGGCTTTTTTTTTAATCTGTCCACGTTAGCTATTATTCTTTCATAATTCTTGTTAATTTTTTCTACTTCATTGAATTGCACTCTTTTTCCATTCCTCATGTACTTGTTTCTTTCCATGTTTTAGCAGAATCTGGTTGCTGCCAGTGAAATGTGTGATTCCTGGGCTCTGCCAAATTGTATTTCATTTCCTATTTCCTTGCAGTATCTTCCCTGAGCTCTTGTATATCCTATATGAGCTCTTGCTTTATAGGTATGGAAGCTTTGTTTAGGTCGTTTACCCTTCAAGTTTATAACAATATTTTTGGCTCAAATGTTTAATTGTTCTACGGAAAACTTTTTTTTCTGTTGCATATTGTTTGTCTTTCATTTTCTCTCTATTTCTTCTCTTATTTTCCTGTAGTAGCGTTATGTGGATGCTTATTTTTGAAAGAGGTCAGTTTTTTGTTTTTTGTTTTTTTTTCTGGACCAGCTACTGGCAGAAGGTTTGTATGGGAGAGATGCTATGTCCATGTTTTCCACTAGCAGGAATTCTTACTGTTTTCAGACACATAAGTTCCTTATGACATGGAATTATGTGTTTAAGTGAATCCTTTTTCCCCAGCTACCAGAGATCAGTGACTTTAGGGCTACTCACAATGCAGTCTGTCCTCTGGCCCTGTCTCAACAATAGGCTGCTGCTTGCAAATTTTGGGTTGCTATATGATTTTTCTTTTAGCCTTATCTTCCGTGCTTTTCTTTGATTCCAAACTGAGTCCAGGGAAACTTCTGCTGCCAGTCAGTATACCACCTATCCCTATCAATCTGTAGAAGTTCTGGGTCTGTCTTCCTAGGGTGGGCTACCTGCTTTGATATGCTGCCTTAGTCTAAGGCCACTAGTTGGAATTGGTAACAATGTTACATTTAAATAGGAATAGTTGTTAATTGTATTTGGGGTGAATATAAATTTTGATTCACTGTAAAATCAGTAGCAAAAGCAACAGCAATTCTAAAATGGAAAGTGCCAAGAAATGGGGGGTTGAAGCCGCAGTGCCTGAGGCAACTGGCATTATTCAGTATCTCACTCTCAGATAAAACATCTTCCCAACTGGAAAATGGAGGAGAATAATAAATAAAACTGAGCTTGGAAAGTGTCTTGTGTGTAGAAACTGTTCAAAAAGTTCTAGTTAGGGACGCTTGGGTGGCTCAGTGGTTGAGTGTCTGCCTTTGGCCCAGGGCGTGATCCTGGAGTCCTGGGATCGAGTCCCACATCAGGCTTTCTGCATGGAGCCTGTTTCTCCCTCTGCCTTTGTCTCTCCCTCTCTATCCGTGTCACTCATGATTAAATAAATAAAATCTTTTTTTAAAAAAGTTCTAGTTATACTCTCTATCATCATCATGACATCATTTTTTAAAAAAGGATGGAAAAATCACATGTAAAGATATACTATTTTGGTAATACAAATCTAATATTTTTGTCAGTGTAAACATGCTTCTGCTCCAGTTCTTCCTACTAGTCATCCTTGAAGCCCATCACTAAGCAGCATCAAAAAAGAAGATTCAAAATTAGAAGCCATTTTTCATGCTTCCAACTTACTGTAATGACTGGTTTCTATCATTCTGTATGTCATTATTATACTCAAATTATTGTCTGGTACTTTTTTCCCCATTTCTCCTCTATGGCAAGCAGGTTGTGAGGAGGAGGGGAAGCAAGGGATGCTGGGGAGGAGTCTCAGCAAAGTAGTATCAGTCTTGCAATGCAGAACTGGCAAGCAAATCTCTTACCTGGAGCTTTGCAAGTCTGGAACTCAAGAGTGGAGAAAAATCCAAGTCAGCAAAGAGGCTCTAAACAAGTCTGTTAACAAATGCACTAGCCTGGGGTGGGTAGAGATACATGGATACATTTTAAACTAAGAGATCACAGAAGTTAGAGACAAATGGCAAAAAAAGTCATACAGGAGTGGTCTAGGACAGAGGTCTTAGATCTTCGTCATGATGACATGGTAGGCCTGGAACCTGTAAAAGGACAGAGCAAATGTCTTGTATTTGATTTATTCATCTGCATTATCTTTCTGCCCTCCCTAAGTGGGAACCTTGAGAAGTAAGCCTGTTGCCACCAGCTGGACCTGCCCCTCACCTTTTTTTTCCCCTCACCTTTTAATATCCAGTAAAGAGTAGGTGATCCAATATATCCAGTAGACCTAGTAAAGAGTAGGTGATCCAGAGTTATTTATTAATTTAAAAGATAATTATCACTTTGGATAAACACAGGGGATATGTGATTATAAAATAACCCTGATCTAAAGATAAACATAAAATATCGGTGCCATCCAAGTAGACAAAAGTGCAGTTTTGCTAGTGAATGCAATTCCAAGGTAAATGCACAATACCTATTTTTAGAGTGGTTTTTCATAGAATAACCACACGTTAAGTTTAATGCATTTTAATCTGGGGGGACAATGATACATTTTACCAGTGGTTTCCATAATTTCAGACCTGGGATTTGCTGGATGAGTTGCAAATGTATGAAAAATGGTTTAGGAAAAACAATTTTTATTCATTAAGTTGTTTGTTTTGATAGATAAAAAAGCACATATCTTTCTAAAGCAATGTTTATTTCATGTTTTGAGTGGCAGAAAAAATAATTGCATGTTTGAAATCTTTGAAATATGTTTTAATGCTTTTAAAATGACTTAAGAGCAAATGTGCCAAATTTACCCACTTCTTAAGCCATTCCGTGGTTGAAAGTTACCTTTACTTCTAAGCTATATGAAACTGTTTAATATGTTCTTTGATTATATCTTTTAAACTGCAGTCAGTGTCTGTACCTGGTGGTATGTTTAGAACATTTGACACACCTACAGCAAGATTTTGCAAAGAAAAGATATTACAGATATTGTGTAAATGCTTGATTGAAGCTCTAAAAATGGATATGAATATTTTTGAATATAATAGAATTATGCAAACATGGTCTTATAATAGGATTTCATTGGTAGATTCAACATGTCTATGCTTGGTATATATATAGGGACTTAGTTTTCGGTAAAAACTAACTGCCTTTCTAATTTGAAATTTTATTTTAATGAGACAAGATATTTAAAAGGATTTGGGTAAGACTATAAAATTCAGACCCAGGATCGGTCTACAGAACTTTGTGAGTGCCTATTAAATGTGTATTTTAAGTTACTGGAAATTCATGGTATTGTAGAATTCTCTGAACACATATTTGCTGGTACTAACTAGAAATTTATACTTTATCGTACATTAAGTATATGATAGACACAGTTCTATGTGCTTTATATATATTAACTATTTAATCCTCACAGCATGCCTATGAGATGGGTATGATTATTATCATTTCACAGATAAGTTGATGAAGGCATAAAGAAAGGAAGTGATTTGTTTTAAAGTCACAGAGATAGCTGGGATTTGAGGCCAGTTACTCTTGTTTGCAGCATCTGTACTTTTAACTATTGTGACAGACTATGTGCCAAGAGCTTTGATAAAGTGAAGCTTTTGTGCCATGTTTCCAAGAAGGAAACTCACCAGAATGATAGAATTTCGTGGGGTAAGAGCAGACCCCCAAAGGTCATTTAATCTAACCATTCTGCCGATGATCATGCTCTCAAGGAGTCTGCAGGCTGCCATGGAGATAGGGAGAAATAACAATCCAGTGGAATCTCTATAATGAGCTGTTCAGGGACAGAAACAGTGCCCTCCTTATAGGTTAAACATGTTATATCAGGCTTTTATTATATTTACTGCTGGGTCTTAGGATCTGGGATTTGGCCCATGTTATTTCCAAATCCTTATATAATGAGCTGTGCTACTGCAGGTTTCTACCATTATAGCTATAAATACAAAACACATAAACACACAAAGGCATGCACCCAACTATAAAATTACTAGGGAAATGGGAAGGATACAAAAATGAATTGTTAGGTTTGAGGGATTATTAATAGTGGCACTGGTCTGGCTAGATCTTGATAGGAAATGAGAGTATTTTGGAAAGATTTCAGGGGCATCATGCAAGTTGAGTACAGATTTGTGAAGGTCAAAGGATGTAAACAGTTTTCAGATGGTGCAATGGCACGTGTAAATTATTTCATAGAAAAAGGGCACCTGTGTACTTAGTACTTCCAAATATGTTGACAGAATAAATGGCAGAGCTAAGAATCTGAGAGCTGTATCAGAGATGCTGATAAATATCATTTCCCCAAGTTTTTGAAGGCAGAAATAGTTCATTTGTATTTGCATTCTTCATGTCTTGTGTGTAATAGTGTTAATATCACTTGTTGAATTTATGTGTACAAAATGTTATGTAAGCAGAGGGGAGACTAAGTCAAGAAGTTAAGTAAAGTGTCATCCAAGAGGTAACATTTGAGTATGATAAGCAGGTTGTAGTTAAAGGATATCATTTGTGGTGTGTGGGGGGTGGGGGGCGCTGGAGGGTATGTTTCATTACCATTCCTGTTTTCTTTATGTGAAAGAAAGCCACTAGCATCCCACTCTCCTCAGTTTCTCCTGGTTTTTCCTCTCAGTCATCTGCCTTCTGGAAAGATGGAGTGATGTCCCTACTTGTTGACTCTGGGATAAGGAACTAGGGATTGCATGTAGCTCAAGTCACTCCTCCTTTCTCTTCTTGGGAGGAAGCCCTCTTTCTTTCTCAAAATTTAATAATGGAGCAGGGAGACTCTATTGGAGGCTTGCAGTTGCCCAACACAGTCTGTGTGGGGGTGAGTGTACCTGTAAGGTTCCAAGGGTTAAATATCAAGAAGCCCATTGCTGCCTATATTCTTCAAAATCAGCCCTATTGATAATAAAAGTGATACTCGGTTCTCTCTCTGCTTGCTTTTTTTGTTTTATTTCTTATTCAGAGCTTGGATAGGGTTATAATTTATTGAGTTCCCTCAAATCTTGATATAGCCACCAGGGATAGTCATTCCTGGAAGGGAGAATGGTATTTATAAAAACACAGAGAACTGAAAATGCATATTGTGTTTGGGAAGGAGTCAGGTTTCTGTATGGCTCTAACAATGAGCATGATGGACTAACTGAGGGAAGTACAGGGTTGAATCAAAAAAGGATTCATGGCATGCTAAAGAATTAGAATTGATCCTTTGGACTTTATGGTTCTCTAAGCACTGTGCACAGACCTCTGAGGTCTCCAAGAACCTTTCAGGGAATCCAGGAGGCCAATACTACATTCATAATAATACTAGGGCACTGTTTACGTTTTTCATGTTCCTTCTCCCCTGAGTGTACAGGAAAGTTTTCCAAAGGCTACATGATGTGCAATATTGCAACAAATTGAATGCCAAAACAGATATGAGACTTCTGCTTCTACTATAATAGAATATCTTTTAAGCCAGTAATTAAAGAGATTTGCAAAAATGTAAAGCAATGCCATATGTCTCCCTCATGTTTTTTTTTTTTTGAAAATAGTTATCTCTTATAAACATGTTATTTGTATTAACACATAATGGGTTTGTTTTTCAATGAATTAAATAAAAATTCAAATTTTTGTTTATATTAACTTATAGTAACATTAATATACAACACAGCAAATATTAATAAGTATAACCTATGTAAATAAAAGCTTTTTAGGGCCCTTAATAATTTTTAAGACCCTGAAGAGGTCCTGCAACCAAAAAGTTTGAAAATGACTCCTATGGATGGTGGAAAAACTTTGGAGGTCTTAAAATAGAGGAGCAACATGATCTGTTTCATATTAAATATTAAATTCTTCAAAAGTTACAAAGGATGCGCATGCCCAGTGTTGGTAAAGATGTAGGAAATGAGCATTCTTATGTCCAATTGGTAGGAATATGCATGAGTACAGCCTTCAAATGGGTATTTTGGCAGTATGTACCATATGATTGCAAATGAGCATAGTCTTTGTCTTAGCAATTCCACTTTTAGGGATTTATCCTAAGGAAATAACTGAACAAATGTTAAAGATATAAACACCATATATTAATACGTAGTGTAGTATTGTTTATAATGATTAAAAAAACAATCTAAATGCTCATGTTTTAGGTTCTGCCAGTTTTGGAAATTACTCCACTGCATGGTCCATACTGAGCCTTGATTCTTTCTTTTAATTATAATGAGACAGAGATGTCCACATTTCAAGAGGCAAAGGCTCATGAAAGTTTGCATGTGCCCTTTATCTTCTATCAGACTTGGTGCCCAAATAATGTTCCAAACTCAACTGCACTGTATTCAGCCACCTGCCCCAAGGTGAGAGATTTAAAAGTCCAAAGGTTCCAGGCACTCAGGGCTGGCATCCTTCTCCCAGGGCCTGCAAGGCACCAGTGATAGAAGATTTCACAGTTTTACATCCACAGATTTGATGGGCTACCTCTCCTAGGTTAAAACTGTAAGCCCATAATAAAATTCTTTTACATCTTCCTCTTGTCCTACTTAGGATGTAAACATATGAGTTTTTCACAAAATACTTCATTTTTTTAAAAAAAGGAACACAGTTCATAAACTACACAAGCTCTAATCAAAAGATTCACTGAAATGACTCATTTTACAACAGTGTAAATACATAGATTTCTTAGTGTAAGAGCACATCGACCCTCGGCAATATTAGCTTTTTTCTCATAAGAGGAAAAGGAAATGTACATGGTTAGCACCAGAATTTTCAAGTCCATTTAGTATTTCTCTAAGAAATCTGAGCAGTAATCCAACAATAGGGAATTGGTAAAATTCTGATATGGAAAGACAATTAGTAACCTTAAGGGTGAAGAAAGATATACTTCTTTTTTTTAAGATTTATTTATTTGAGAGAGAGAGAGAGAGAGTGAGTGAGCATGGGGTGGGGAGGGGCAGAGGGACAGGGAGAGAGAGAATCTCAGGCAGACGCTGCTGAGTGTGGAGTCCATTGTGGGGCTCCATCCCATGACCCATGAGTTCATAACCTGAACCAAAACCCAGAGGTGGAGCCTCAAATGGCTGAGCCATGCAGGTGCCCCGAGAAAGATATACTTCTTATCTTTGTGCCTCTATTAGTAAGATTTTTTTCACTTGAATTGTTTCAGGGTTTTTTCCTTTATCTTTGACTTTCTCTGGCTTGAAAATGATATGCCTAGTTATACTGGTTTTGGTATTTATTCTGTTTGGTATTCTCTGAGCTTCCTGGATTTGTGGTTTGGTGTATGATGGTCATTTGAGCATATTTAGTCATAATTATTTCATAATTATTTCAAATTATTGAAAGTCATAATTATTTCAAATATTTCTTCTGTTCCTTCCTCTCTTTCTTCTCCTCTTGTATTCTCATTACATACATATTACACCTTGTGTAGTTGTCTTGGATATTCTGTTGCTTTTCTCAGACTTTGTGATTTTCAAGGATACTATTGGCATATTATCTAAAGACCTGGATGACAAGGAGGTAGCCGGGGAAGATCTACAGGAAAGATGTTCCAGAAAAAACAGCAAGCAAAGACTCTGCCTGGAAGGGTTGACTGGAGTAGGAGGATTTGTGGTAAAAGGGTTTTGAGAGAGAGAAGATTGAAGAAATGGGTGGAGGGCCTTGTTGGCCATAATAAGGGGGTTGCACTTTTCTACCTAACTTGAAGTAGGTAAAGGAATGAGAAGCCATTGCAAGAACTTAAGAGGAGTGACATGATCTGAATTAGGTTTACTGATTCAGTAATTAGGTTTATTCAGGTAATTAGGTTTTGTTTTTTTAAGATTATTTATTTATTTATTCATGAGGGACTCAGAGAGAGAGAGAGAGAGGCAGAGACACAGGCAGAGGGAGAAGCAGGCTCCATGCAGGGAGCGCAATGTGGGACTTGATCCCAAGACTCCAGGATCATGCCCTGGGCCGAAGGCAGGCTCTAAACCACTGAGCCACCCAGGCGTCCCTCAGGTAATTAGGTTTATTATTAGATTACTCTTCCTGGATTGAGAATGAATGATAGTGGGGCAGACTGGAGAAAGGGCAGTTGGTTAGGAGGCCATTGCAATAAACTGACCACTAAGACATAATGGTGCTTGGAGTTAGAGGGGTGGTAGTGATGTGGGAGAAGGTGGATGGATAGTGCGCAAATATCCATATTCACAACAGTCTTATGAAGTCCAGGTTACTGCCCCATTTTACAGATGGAAGATATTGTAACCTTTTCTTTTCTTCTTCTTTTTTTTTAATCCCAATCCTTTTTTTTTTTAAATCCCAATCCTTTTGCAGATAGTCCATAGGTTTTAATATTTTCCCCTAATTCAAATTTTTAATTTTTTCACTCCCATATAGAAAAGAAAGCACAGAATAGCACATTGCCCAAGTATTCCCTCCCATTTACAATAAGAAATCCACATTGGGACACCTGGGTGGCTTCGTGATTGAGCACCTGCCCCTGGCTCAGGGCATGATCCATGGTCTCAGGATCGAGTCCCACATCGGGCTCTCTGCCTGGAGCCTGCTTCTCCCTCTGCCTACGTCTCTGCCTTTCTCTCTGTGTGTCTTTCATGAACAAATAAATAAAATCTTAAAAAAAAAGAAATCCACATTTTTAGCTATGCTTTTTGAGAAAGTGCACGTTTCAGATTTCTAATTCTAGCTCAATTTTTCCTTTACCGTTTTTACATGTTGTGACTGGTGGCTTAGAAATACTTTGATTTTTGTCTCTTTATCACAACACACTGGGCATTAAAATCTAATTGTTGGGTTTTTATTGTTTTAATATATTTCGGCATTTTTTTTTCTCAAAATGTCATCAATATTAGAGGATATATCATATATATCAATGGTCCTCAGGTACCCAGAGGTTCTTTCTTTGCCATGTCCAAAATAAGATCCTTAAAGGCATCCATCATTTCTGTTGCAGTGTTTTTTTATCTCTAGCATTTTATTTTGTTTTGTTTTTCCCCTTGGAATTTCTTTCTACTTATTTTGGCCATCTATTCTTTCATGTTGTCTACTTTATCTATTAGCACCTTTAGTATACTAATCATAGTTGTTTCAAATTCCCCATCTAATAATTCCAACATACCTGCTTCTGGTGCTTAATCTGTCTCTTCAAATTGTGCTTTTTGCCTTTTCTAATGGTCTCTGATCTTTTCTTGATAACTAAACACGATGTGCTGGCTAAAAGGAACTGTGTAAATAGACCTTTAGTAATGTGGTGATGAGGTGTGGGGGCAGGGGAAGGGTTCTGTAGTTCTATTTTTAGGTTTCAGTCTTTTAGTGCCACTGTGCCACTGGACTGTGAACTTCACAATGTTTCTAAGTTTTTCTCTCCCTATTTGTGTGGGGCAGGATGGCTAGAGCTGGAGCTGGGTATTTCCCTTCCTCAGGTCAGTCACACTTTGATAATACCTGACTAGGTTAGAAGCTGGTTAACTATTTCCTCCAAGGGTAGGTTTTATTAAAAGGAGAATCCTCTGAGGTATTTCAAAGTAATTCCTTTCCCCCTCCTCCTACAGAAGCCCCAGGGGCATTTTCTCCTAGCTTTACTGTGGGAATCAGGGTATGTTCCCAAGGGGTAAATCTCACAATATTGTTAGGGCTCCCCTATGACTGGTTCCCTTTGGAATTTTTAATTCTTAGTAAGACTTGTCTGCACCGAGCCTTCAGCAATTCATCAGTTACAGTTCAGATTTTCCTACCCTGACACTGGTTCCCATGGTGGTTTCTGCTTGTGAGTCTCTGCTCTCCTAAACCACAATTCTTCGTATTTACCTGTCTCTCCAGACTTGGAGGTGGCAGCTTGCCCTGCCTGGATCCTCCTCTCTCTGGCAGATCCATGAAAAGTTGTTGATTTTTCAGTCTCTTCAGCCTCTTACTTGTTCTTAAGGTGGAGTGGCAACTTCTAAGCTTCTTATATGTGGAACCAGAAACCAGAAGTGTAAATGATTTAAAAAAATGAATGAATGCATTAAAATTTATATTTACACTCTCCGTTAATAGATTTAAAAATAAATGAAGAAATCCATATAGATCTGTAATCTATTTAACCCCCCTCTTTTTTTAACCAATGTCAATTTCTTGCTTTTGATAATATACTACAGTTAATGTAAAGATGTTACCGATGCAAGAACCTTGGTACACAAGAACTCTGTAGTATAGTTTGCAACTGCCTGTGAATCTATATTTTAAAATAAAGGTTTTTTTTTTTTTTAAGTAAATTAAGTTAACACAAGAGAGGAAAAATTCAAAGCCTTGCTATACAATAAGCTTACCAATGAAAAATACATTCTAGTAGAAAAATGGACAAAAGCCATAAATATGTATTTTTTCAAAACATAGGTCGCTAAATTTATAAAAAGTTGTTCAAACTCACTAATAAGAAACTCAAGAAATAACAAATAGAAGACTTACTGCTTTCTATTTATCAGCCTAGTAATGATTAACAATGGACATAATGTAGCCAAGGGTACAGGTAGTTGGGTACTCCATCTACTGCTAGTAGAAAGGTAAGTTGGCACAATTTTGTAGGAAGTTATTTGATAACACACAAAGTCACACAAAGTTGCAAAATTAATATAGAGGGATTTATTTTAGGAAATAAGGATGTGTATAAATACATCTATAAGAATTTTCCTTAGGGGGCACCTGGGTTGGCTTAGTCGGCCAAGTGTCTGCCTTCAGTTCAGGTCATGATTCCAGGGTCCTGGGAGCAAGGCCCACGTCTGGCTCCCAGCTGAGCAGGAGTCTGCTTCTCCCTCTTTTTCTGCCACTTTCCCTGCTTGTGCTCTCTCTCTCTCTCTCCCCCTCTCAAATAAATAAAATCGTAAAAACAAAACAAACAAACAAACAAACAAAAAAAACGAGTATTCCTCAGGGCAGTTGGGTGGCTCATCAGTTGAGTATCTGGCTCTTGATTTTGGCTCAGATCATGATCCTGGGGTCTTGGGGCCCTAGGATTGAGCTGCATGTTCAGCTGCACAATCAGTGGGGAGTTTGCTCAAGATTCTCCCTCTCCCTCTGCCCCTTCTCCTGCTCTCATGCTCTCTCTCTCTTTTTCTCTCTCTCAAATCTTAGAAAAAGAATATTCCTCAAATATTATTTATAATAAGAAATATTAAGGAACAGTAACAAGAAAATGATTAAATAAATACAAGAGCTATTATCATTGTAGAAGAATATTAAATGGTTTGGAAAAATGATGTCTGCTACAAAAAATCAAATTTATAAAAATATGAAAAGATACATTCCAAAAGTTCTCCTCAAGCCTCTATTACGTCACTACACAGTGCCTCTTCCCCAAATGCAACTGCTATCTTGACTTCTATTAGTATATTTTAGTTTTGCTAAAATATATTATACCTATAGTTTTGTAGCTATGGAATATTCAATTGTATGCATATAACAAAATGCATTATCCATATATTTGTATATTATTAGCTTGGTACTATTAATAGTCTAAGAAAATGAAAGTATATATAAAGTATGATGTCAATTACATTTGCAAAGGTTGTCCATAGAAAAACATGGAAATAACAAAATAGCAAGTAGGATCATATATGATTTTTTTCTTCCTTGCAGTTGTGTAAATTGTATTTTACAATATTGATCATTTTTTCTTTTTAAGGTTTTACTTTTAAGCAATGTCTACACTCAACGTAGGTTTGGAACTCCTACAATCCATTCACATGCTCTGACTGAGCCAGCGAGGCGCCCCGATCATGTATTACTTTTATAAAATCAAACAAATTTAAATAAAATTTGTCAACCAAATTTATTAAACTCCAATTAGCCTAGGTACATCTGACTTGGCAGTGCGGTATGAGAAGGAAGAAGAACTGATTTAACTCTAAGATTCTGGGGGAGGCAGAAAGTGAAGAACTGAAGTATGTGGATGAATCCTCGGAACTGGAAGCCCATGAACTGAATCCAGTTCATATATGTGACTACCACAGTAAATTCTCCTCTGCCCTCTCCCATGCCATGGACCTTTCCCTGCAAGCGACCCGGGTTCTTGTTTCCAGACTGGATAAGGCTTTCACTTCCTTTTGACAACTAGGTCCTGATAAATGTAGAAATACAGTATAATAAATAATATTAATATTTTAATATTAAATGTAGAAATACAGTAAATAATTCCAAACACCATGATTCATTTTTCTCTATCACAATGTGATAAGTAACCATAGGTTAGTAAGTGATGATAGATTAGGTTTGATATTTTGTAAAAGCAAAGGCTAGCACTTAGTGAGGGCCAGCTGAAGGCACTGGTTTTTCCTATCGCTTTGGATTCAGATGGCTGCGAGTGCAAGTCTCAACTCTTCATTTTTAGCCATGCGGTAGCTATTCCCTTTGCTCAGCCTCAGTTTTCTTGTTTATAAAATGCGAGTAACAATAGTACCGTATCCACTAAATGATATGATACATATAAAACACCTACCACAGCGCCTGGCATGTGGAAAGCACTCAAAAATTTAAGATTCTTCTTTTAATTAATTATTTTAGAGAGAGAGCATTAACCGTGGGGATGGGCAGCAGGTGCATAGATAGAGGGAGAGAAGGAGAGAGAATCTCAAGCAGACTCTGTGCTGAGTGTAGAGCTGAACACGGGGCTTGATCTCACAACCCTGAGAGTACCACCCTAGCTAAAATCAAGTCAGTTGCTTAGCCTACTGCTACCCAGGCACCCCTAAATTTAAATTTTTTTTTATGGATTTAATGTAATGATTTTGCACTTTTGCATGATGGAAATTGTGTGCATGTGTGTGACAATAAATATGCTATGGAAATAAGAACCAATTTTTATGGATATAGTAGCAGAATAGTCATTGCCAAAGCTGATGATATGCTCTGTTGTCTGGTTTCTTTCACACAAGATAATGTCTGTGAGACGTATCGATATTGCTGCCCTATCAGTTTTCTCCTTTTGATTGAGGAGTAGTATTCAGTTGTATGACTATACCACAATTTTTTCACCTGTGAATGGACATTTGGGTTATTTCCAGTTTAAACTTTTATGGAAAAGTTTGCCATGAACTTTCATATACACATATGTTGTTGGGTGCATACTTTTTCATTTTTTATTGGGTAAATACCTAGAAGTGGAATTGTGGGATCATTGTGTAAGTTCTGCTGAACTTTATAAGAAACTCCCACACCCATTTCCAAAGGCACTACACCACTGAACATTCCCACCAGCAATTTATTTGTGTTCTGGTTGGTTTACATCTTCACCAATCTTTGGTAACATCGATCTTTTTACTTTTATCTGTTCAACTGTGTACTTATCTCCTTGGGTTGAATTTGCATTTCTCTGGTGAATGGCAATATTGAGCATTTTGCCAGATTTATGTTCCTCTGTCCTAATTTTCTGTTCTCAAGCAAATGGAAATGACAATAATAAGAAATCAAGCACATCAACAGTGTAAAATACCTCCTACAGTTTGCCTATTGACTCACCTTTATTTGCACCCCCTTATGAAGTGTTGTCATGTATACACCTAGAGGTGTAAACTAACTTACGTTAGTTTCTGCCTTTTCTACACATTTTTCTTATTACTGTTATTATCTAGCCGGATTTAACACAAAGTAACTGTGCTCTTGCTAAAATCCTCCTGATTATTTATATGATAATCGTGAAGTGGAGCCTTTCAGATTACTTAATGCCTTGTATTTGGAGGCATGCCTTTGTTCAGGAGCGCTCAAAGCCCTTTGAAGTTAATATTCACAACATCTTTGTGAAGTGGGTGGAAAGCACTGGGAGAAGAAACTGAAATTTCAGAAGGCAAAGAGACTTAGCCCAAATCTCAAAGCGAACTGGTGAAATTCAGTCTGTAACTTGAATCACAGTCATCAGATGTGTCGCCAGACCTACTGCCACCTAGTAAACCGAGGTATGTCTCCTTATGGGGTCAGACTGATAAAGGTTTCAAATAAAGTCAAGTTGCTTCATCTGCTGATATAAAGTTAATATAGTTTTCCCCCCAAATCTTTGAGAACTGGAAAGTTATCATAAGCTGTGCCATGTAGAGTCCCTGTGGATTTGTGAGCTGATGGTTATAAAGAAAACTAGAGTCATTCTGCCCCATGGAAAAAGATGTGTGAGAATGCAGTAATGTAGAAAAAAAAAAGTTTCAAAGAACAATGTACAAAAATCTCCTATCCTCTCATATACACATAAATATTTTCAAATAAGAAGGCTCTGTGTTTTGAAAAAAACAACAAAGAAAAGAATCGGACCTCTAGCAATAAAGAAATAAAACACAACAGTGTTCCGGGTTGGTTTTTCCTGCATCTGAACGTATTGCATATTTAAAGAGTCACTCTAAAGTAATATGTGTGATGTTTAACAAATATGCCAGAATCCACACACCCAAATAGGTGCTTTTTTCTCCAAAGTATGCATCTAGTAAGTATACACTTACTTCAATGTCACTTTGTCACTGATGAAAACATTTTTGGAATTGCTGTTTTGGAGTTGCCTTCAGAGCCTTAGGAACATTCTTTTGACTATCTTCAGGATTCTGTGACTCCATAAAAAAAAAGTATTCCTCTATTTTATTGTCTTAAGTCTTAGGCTCCTTATCTTGGATCCTTTTTACTCATCTTGTAATTCAGACAATTAACCTCTTACCTCTCTTCTTGTCCATGATCTTGATTTTTTTCTGCTGAGGTGCTAGAGGTAGCTCTAGGTGAAAACTCTCTTGGTCCAACCTGACACCAAGAATAATTGTCCTGCCTGAGTCCAAGGTATAGGACTCCCCAGGAGCAGTAGATAAAGACCTACTGGCAGTAATTCTCGTCCTCTAAGAGCAAAATTAACTTGGTAAAATGGCCCACAGTCATTTGGTACCAATGACTGACATGTAGTGAATGACATGTAGGTTCAAGCTATAGGTTGAAAGGTTGAAAAATGGCTATCAAGTAGTGGGACTCTATTTATGCTGTGGCTCTGAATGCTGCATTGACTCACTCTCCTTAGATGAAGGAATGTCGCTTTCAGGTATAGACCAAGTTCATGTGTGGCTCCAAGTACATTTGGTGGAGCCGCAGCTCTGCTCCATGCCTTCTCTCTGGAAGCCACACTGATGAGACCTGTCTCTTGATAGAAATGAGACGTAATGAAACACAGTCTTACATTCAAGGTATTGGCAGCAAAATTGGGATAAATATACTGCTTGCTTGTAGTTGGTTGAAGGGAAAACAAATTTAGATTTGTTTTTAAAAGGTAGATTTTTGTTGGTTTTGTTTTAAATGTCTTTATTGTGGGCAGGACATTTATGTTCCTTTATCTCGCTAGCAACTTTGAAATATTTACACTATATGAGGAAAAGCAATGGATGGGTAAATACAAGCACCAACAATAAAAGTACATTTGTATTTTCTTTTGGTGGGTACATTTTTATAGTGGCATTTACCAATTGATTTTCCTAATTGCATTTTACCTGAATTAATATAAACATGGGGTGTATTTTCTGAGTGCAGGAAAGCAGATTATCCCAAATGTAGAAACGCAGAAGCTGTGTGTGTGTTCACAACCTCAGAAGTTCTCCAGAAGGAAATCTGAAACAGGCCCCAGACCTTTAGGGCAAGGGGAGAACAAAGAAAGAAGCAAACCATTCCTGATTGGTAGGAGGCAGTTTTTGTTTTGTTTCATTTCTTTTTGGGAGAGGAGGAGAGGACAGAAAGAGAGAGAATCTCAAGTAGGCACCAGGCCCAGTGCAGAACCCAAGGAGGGGCTCGATCGCACCACCCTGAGATCATGACCTGAGAGTTGGATGTTTAACCCACTCAGCCACCCAGCTGCCTACCCCAGTGGGTGGCAATTTTAATAAGCAAGTGAACTTACATAGGAAGCTTGGATCCAGTGGCTGCAAGACAAGTAAATCTCCACAGCCAACTTTCAGAATATTAAAACTTTATAGAGAGGCCTTAATGAGGCTCAGTCATGTAAATGCCCCAGGTGGACTCAGCAACATCTTACTGTCAAGGTTGCATCCTTCAAACCACTCAGGCTGTGGGCAGGGTGGGCGGAAGGTACATCCCAAAGATAGAATAGGGTGTGGGGAGCCTTTGATTCCTGGGGCCAGCTCTTGGGTCAGCCAGAAGTCACATCCCCTTCAAGGGCAGTCTCCAACCCGTGGTCTTTGCTCAAGCTCAAAGATGACCTGTTTGTGGAATCCCTGGATACTGTTCATCTGTTAGGGAAGTCAAAACCCAGTGCATGATTTGCAATATTCCCCTTGCCAAATTCACCTGACGAGTCTGACTTAAAACCAAAAGGAAACCCACCTACTTAATGAAAGCACTACGGATTAGTTCAGGATTTAGATCGATGCCTAAGAGAATGGGGTGGTTCTCTAAGCGCATGTGAGAAGGCAATCATGAGTTTATGGGGAGGGCAGGGTGACCCAGGCAGGAGAGGGTGTGTGTGGTGGGGGAGGGCTGCACAGCACTGCCTTGCTCTCCATCCGCAAGGCTGCCACAGACCCTCATGGAGGAAGAGCAGAGTAGTTAAGGCAGGAAGTTAGATTGCATTTTGTCTTCTGTCCACGCACTCAGCTTGGTTCCCGACATGCAGGGGAGAGGATAGAAAAGGCACTCTGTCAAAGCTCCATCATCGAAATCCTACAAAGGAAACAGATTTTAAAAGCCGCAAGAAGGATTTATGACTTCAGGGACCTTTGTGAGTCCTTTTATTAGCCTAGTACATCACTTCTCTCCCATCTTTATGCTGACAACACTCCTCAGCCCTTCTCTGGATTTCTTGTCAAACTGGGCAACTATATAAAATGAACAGACAAGAGCTGCAGCTGATTGATTCCTGTGTACGCCTGTACATTAGGAGCAATTTTATTCTGCTAAGAGGTTCTCTTATGCAGTCTTCCAGTGAGGGGATCTTGGATTGTTTCTGACAACTATGTGTTTTTAAAGAGTTTTATTTTTTCTTATAATGGTCTTCCTAGGAGCATAAATCAACATGTAAAGAGAATAGCACGCTAGCCTAAATAGTTCTATAGAAGTTGTTTGAGAGTTTGGAGATGGCTCTGATTGATGTGGCTTAGCCATCAAAGTCAGTAAATGGCGTAAACCCTTTCAAGCTTTCTATATGGCTGGCCTTTTATTTCTACTCACTTTACTTATGAATGTGAAGTTCATAAGGGAAACCTCAAATGTCTTCTCCATCAAGCCTTTCTTAATTTCTGCAAGAATGGATTAATGTCTCCCTCCTCTGTATCCCAACAATGACAACAAAATAGTTGCAAAAATTTCATGAACGTTTGCATGTTTCATAGGCATTATTCTATGCTCACTGACCCATCGATTCTCTACAACAACCTTGTGATGTCTGTGCTATCATTTTCTGAGACCCAATACTTAAATGACTTGCCCAAGATTACACAGCTACAAAGTAGAAGAACATGAATTTTAACCTATATATAAACAGTGTGACTCTAGACTTGATTTTTTTATTGTTAATATTTTTTATTGACGGATAATTGACATACAATATTTTGTTAGTTTCAGGGGTCCGTCATAGTGATTCAATATTTTTATACATTATGAAATGATCCTCACAATAAGTGTAGCTACCATCTGTTACCAGACAAAGTTATGACAGTATTTAGAGCATTAACCTGGGCCCTCGACAGCATCTTTTTTACACTATTAACAGCATAAAATTTCAGAGATGATCACAATTTTAGTAGCCAATCTCTACTGGGTATTGAGCATGTATCAGATACTCTGCCAAATGATTCACAATCACAAATTGGCTCCACAATTTGAGGGACCGAGTGGAAAATGAAATTGAGGGTCCTTCTTTCAAAAAGGTACTAAAATATAAAGCTTTTTTCCTTTTCTTCTGTGATCTCTCTTTTGACTTAGTCATGGTGTTTTTTTCCTTTTGCTGCTTAATTGTGGCTAAAAATTTTTATTGATTACAAGTGTAAATTTTACCATTAATCTTCATATTTATGTGTGCCAACTTTAAACATAAAAATAGTTAATTCATCTGCAGAACCACCCAAATTACACAACTAGTATCGCTTACATATTTTGTTGTATTACTTTTTATTTTGCTTTTTTTTCTTTTTGTTACTATCAGAATAGCAGAATGCTGTGCAAAACTAGCTCAAGTGTTTTTATTTCACTTCTTGAGAAGTGTACATTCTAACAACACTCTACATCTGGTTTACAGTTGAGTTACACAAAGGCTGAAAGAAGAGGAACTATGGGCTGCCCTATTTTCCTTTTCCTTTACCTTCATAATTTTTAGCATAAGTGGTTCCCTATCGCAGGGGAATGACATCCAAGTAAGAAGGGGTAAGATGGGGTTCCTTGGTTGTTTCTATTTCTTTGTATGTCCTGCCTTTTTTTTCTTTAGTGGAGATACATCTGACCTATAACATTACGTTAGTTTTAGATGTACAACATAATGATTTGTACATATTGTGAAATGATCACCACAGTAAGTCAAGTTAACATCCATCACCATACATAATTACAATATTTTTCCTGTGATGAGAAGATCTGTTTTCTTTATTTCAAACAAATTCTGGTTCAGAAAGGAAGGAATACATCTCAGGCTATCAGTGCTCCCATTTACTCAGTTATAGACCTAATGGACTTACCTGATTCCTGCATTGAATCTCACTGAACTCCTATATGTGATGGGTCCACTGGAATCCTGTGCTCATGGGGCATCCTGAATGTTATATGCTTGTGGAGTAAAGAAGGAATTCACAGAGGCACACATCTGGTACATATCTCCTCTGCCCATATGCACACTCCATTGTCACATTGCACTTCTCTTGATGAAAGTAGAAACACAAACTTGATGAAATTATTAAGAATTTCAAGTTAATGACAGCAGAGCATTAAACCAAATGTGGGGCCCTTCTGTGTTAGTACTCAGGTTTATGTTTATGAAGTTGCCCCTAGATATGAGATAGTACCTAAGTTTTTAAATTTTCAGATGAGATAGTGATAGTAAGATAAGTAATATACTTAAGGGACCCCGGGATGACTCCATCAGTTAAGCATCTGACTTTTGATTTTGGCTCCGGTCATAATCTCAGGGTCCTGATTCTGCACTCAGCAGAGAGTCTGCTTGATTCTCTCTCTCTCTCTCTCCCTCTGCCCCTCCCCCGGCCTCTGTGCACTCTCTCTCTATCAAATAAATCTTAAAAAAAAAGAAAAGAAAAAAGAAGTAACACACTTAAGTTCAAACAAACAGAAATGGGGGGATCCTGGATTTGAACTCTGGTTTGTCCATCTGATTCCAGAGCTCACATTCCTAACTATTTTTTTTTAAAGACTTTATTTACTTATACATGAGAGACACAGACACACACACACACACACACACAGAAAGAGAGAGAGAGAGGCAGAGACACAGGCAGAGGGAGAAGCAGACTCCATGCAGGGAGCCCAACATGGGACTCGATGCCGGGTTTCCAGGATCACACCCTGGGCCAAAGGTGGCACTGAACCGCTAAGCCACCGGGACTACCCTGTTCCTAACTATTCAGTGCTGTAAAAACTCATCTATGCATTTGCCTATAACCATTGGTGGATTTTAGAAATCTAAAAGTAACAATCACTGTGTGGGTTATAAAGAGTCCATATGGTTCACCCTCTTTACTCATTCTCCCGTATAGCACTTAGCCAAAGCACCTTACCTTAGATTGTTCTTTATATTTTTCTAAATACTTCATTTCCTCTATACATCACCTTAATTGATCATCATCACAATCCCAAGAGTGACTTGGAATTGTTACTCACATTGCAGGTGAGGAAATCAGGGCTTAAATTTAGGAAGTGACTTTTCTAGGTGACTCTTTCTATCAAGGTCAGGGCCGAGTCTGGAGTTCTTCCCTTGACAAGTCACCTCTTGAGTCAAAACCCAAATAAACTTAACAGGACTTGTGGACAGGTGAAAAGGGAAAGAATATTGGCTCAAAAAAGCAAAGCAAGGTTTTCAGATTTCCTTTACATAATGGGGAACATGATTTAGTAGGCAAAATCTGTGAATGGAGGTCAGAAAGACTGGACTTTATGGCTGCCACCTATTAATTGGGGAAACTTGGAAATTTCTACTTCTGAGGCCCCAGATTCTCATATGCCAAAAAAGGGTATTTATAGTGACTTCAGGGCAACCCCAGTGGCGCAACGGTTTAGCGCCGCCTACAGCCCAGGGCGTGATCCTGGAGACCCTGGATCGAGTCCCACCTCAGGCTCTCTGCGTGGAGCCTGCTTCTCCCTCCTCTCTCTCTCTGTCTCTATGAATAAATAAAGTCTTAAAAAAATATATACTGACTTCGAAGGACTCTTGTATCAAATAAGAAAACTTCTGGAGCTCAGGAAGTGTTAGTTTTCTGTTCCTACTGGTTATGATCTACTGCTGAACAGATAGTAGAGCATTCAGTCTAACATCCTCTATTCCGGGATCCCTGGGTGGCGCAGCGGTTTGGCGCCTGCCTTTGGCCCAGGGCGCGATCCTGGAGACCCGGAATCGAATCCCACGTCGGGCTCCCGGTGCATGGAGCCTGCTTCTCCCTCTGCCTGTGTCTCTGCCTCTCTCTCTCTCTCTCTCTCTGTGACTATCATAAATAAATTAAAAAAAAAAATCCTCTATTCCACAGAGGCCATTCTGGCCATAGGTGAGTTCAGAAGGAAGGAAATACCTAGAGTCTTAAGTCCCATTCTTCATTTTCTCATGCTCTCTGACTCTTATCTATCATGTCATTAATATTTAGGTCTAAGGGAGACACACCACCATGTACTATGGTTAATGCATAGAAGATGTGCTCAATGTGCAAGACCATAGACATCCCAGTCCTTACATGATACCAGTTCAGAAATTTCCTTGGGAAGTCATTTAAAAATATGAACTAATGTGTACACACTAATGGGTAGTTTGGCCACACTTACTAGATTTGAAATCATTATTAATTTCTTTAATACTGTGATAACACTGATTTAGATGAACCTTTATAACATAGAAAGTGTATAGTATTTAGTAGTAATTAACATCCTTTAATTAGGAGGAATTGCCAAGTAGTTTTCTCTCTTGGCTTTGTTGTAGCTAAGGGCAGCTGGATGATAATTCTGCTTAATCACAAAGGGAATATCTTGTGTTTTATGTTTAATTTGCCTTTAATGGATAAAAAATAGTCTTTGGTGTTATATTTTTATCATAAAAAGGCACATTTGAGTCAGCAATGTCATAGAATGTGAATAGTACAAATGCCATAAACCTTATAGATAAAGCCATTCACCTAGAGATGCACGTATATGATATAAAATGAGTGCAGAAATTTGATATGTCTGTCCATATGCTCACTGACTTGTGTAGGTCTTAATACTGGCTTTGCTATTATTATTCCTCTAGAATCACAATATAAAATTTCATATTTTCATGTACATTTATAGTAAATGTTACTCTTTGCTAACCAGAGAGGCATTTAGGCAATTGCTGGGTATGAAAATTGCTGACATTTTCTGAATTTCATATGACAAATGAGATGCTCCTGTCAGTTTACTGTGTAACTCCATAGCATATGGTGCTTCTGCTGGTGGGTGTTATTTCAAAGTTTGCAAATCACACCATGAGAAAGTCCCTCTGGTGGGCTCCTGGAACACTTAGCAACTGTGAATCTGAAGTGACAGTACAGAGGGAAATGACTAAAAAAAAAAATAGCTTTTTTTTTTTTTTTTGACAGTGAGAAGGCAGTACAAAGTGAATGATAAGTTAATTCAGGGAGGTGGAGGGGAAAAAGACACCCATCTAGCAAAGAAAAAAAAAAAAGAAGAAGAAGAAGAAGCAGTTTTCCCTTTTATAGAACAAACCAGGAAGTTATCTAAATTCTTAAAACAGAGTGTATAATGTCAGATCTCAGAGAAAGAATAAGAATTAAGAAACTGACTAGAATTAGAATAATTGTCAACTATGCCACACAGAAGTTTAGAAATGGAGGAGAGATTGTTTCAAGGACTAGAGAATGGTGCCAAAATTATAGCTACACCAGAAATTACAAAATAACTTCAAATAATAAAGATTTGAAAAGAAAGCCTCTGCTATTCAAAATGGGGCAGCTTATTTAAAACCAGCTCCTAGCAGAACCCCGCTTCTTTCATTGTAACCTAAATTAACAGGTCACTTAGTTTTGCTGTATTCAAAAAAGCCCACATTCCAGAGTATTTCTACACAATGCTCAAGCCACCAGTCAATTGCAAAGCCAAGGAAATTGGTTCCTGGAATTGATTGGCCAGTTCCAACACAGCAGTTCAGCCAACTGCCTGCCCTAAGGACCTCGGCCCAAGACTCCTCCTAGAATTCAAACACTTCTCATGTTTATGAACCACAAACTTTTAATTTAATTGTATGCCTAAAAAGTGAAAAGAAGTGTGAGTGACTTAAAAAGATGTGTTTTTAAAGAGTTGAACCTCTCATTCCTCTTACTCTGGAGTTCTCCTCTTTTTTTATGCCCAAGTTTATAGAATACAGATTTTTCAAGTAGGAAGGGAGAAATTATCCAGTAGAAAATAAGGAGTGGGCTGAACAGTATGTAATATCTAGATTATTGAACTGACAGATGTTAGGAGTTGACTCCAGACAATAGCAACAAATACTAATGAGGATAGGTAAAATGTACTGCATTATAAGCCATGTCATGTAAATTAAATCATATAATTCTCACAAAATAACACTATCCTCATTTAACAAAGAGGAAATTGAGGCACACAGAGGTCAAGTATCTTACTCAAGTTCCCCTTGGAAGTGATATAACCTTCTTCTAGTGATGTTCTAGAATAGATATTGGTTAATGTGCCTGCAAAATCTTCAGCTCCTCCCCTGCCCCTATACACTCATCATCCCTTGGTTAAGCCATTATCGCCCTACATTTATACTTACATTGGACTCGGACTCTCTCTTTCAGGTTACAGATGATAGGATGTAAGAGTGGATCATCCAAAGGCTGGGCTGGGCCAAATCTTACCTTTTTCCTGAGACCACTGGACTTTTCATTGGGTTGGGGTGGCCCAGGGCACCTAAGGAAGGTGAAAAGACCAGTAGGCTGAGCCAGAGAAGAATCACTGTAGAGAGCAGTGGGGTTGAGAGGGACTCTTGGTGAGAAGGAAAGAGCAGACTCTGTTATCAACATTTTACTCCCCAATTCCTATCTGCAGGAAACCTAGACGTACTTCTCACAATTGAGTTCTGTGGGGGAACCCTAGGGCTTTCTACCAAAACTCTATTTTTCCTTACCTGAGTTTGGGTGAGTTCCTGTGGTACACAACCAAATGATTCTTTTTGTTTGTTTGTTTTTTAAGGTTTTATTTATTCACAAGAGACACACAGAGAGAGACAGAGACATAGGCAGAGGGAGGAGCAGGCTCCCCACAGCAAGCCCGAAGTGGGACTAGATCCCAGTGTCCTGGGATCATGACCTGAGCCAAAGGCAGAAGCTGAACCACTTAGGTGCCTCCCAGGTGCCTCTACAACTAAATGATTCTTAAGAAAACCAGGATTCTTCTCTGAGGGGCTTCTCTTCTGCTTATCCCCAGACGACTCTGAATCGCTACACCCAAACATGTGTTCATCCAGGGGTTTCCCAAACATTTATTTAATTCCCCCCAGCATTGATACTGTCATCAGAAAGCAGAGTTACCAAAAGGTAAAAATAAAGATTCCAGATACTGCTTACTCCTGACAAGACTGGGAATGAGTTTTAACAAGATAGGATATGTCTGAATCACCTGCTGTGGCACTTGGTACATCAGAGTCTCCTAAAAAATGTTTGTTTTATCTTCATTTCCATGTATTCAGTGAACATGCTGTTCCATAATATATTAACATGTGTTAAAGTGTGTGTCTGTTTCCAGTTGGAGAAATACGCAGAGGAGCAATTTGGTCAAAAGGGGAGTCAGATTGGCTTATAATAACAGTACCTACCTGTGCTGGCTAATTTTCCTGTCTACCTCATCTGTCCAAGGGATGCCCAGATGAGTGGTAAAACATGATTCCTGAGTGTGTCTACAGGGTGTTTCCAGAACAGATTAGCATTTAAATAGGTAACATTTAAATGAGTAAAGAAAATCACCCTCATCAGTGTGGGTGGGCATCATTCAATAAGTTGAGAGTCTGAACAGAACAAAAAGTGAGGGAAGGGCAAATTCACTTTGCTTGAGCTGAGATCCTGTTTCTCCTTCCTTCAGACATTGGCACTCCTGGTCTTTAGGCCTCCAGACTAGGACTGAACTAGACCACCAGCTTTTTTGGGCTCTCTGGATTGTAGACAGCAGGCATGGGACTTCTGAGCCTCATTGAGCTGATTCCTAAAGTAAATCTCTACCTACCTACCTACCTACCTACCTACCTACCTACCTACCTACCTATTTATCTATCATCATGTTGGTTTTGTTTCTCTGGGTAACTCTGATTAAATACCCTACCTAGGCTTAGAACAGTGTCTGGCTCACTAAAAGAGTTCAGGGAATGTTCACATTAAGTATCATTTTTATTATCATCATTATACCTCTGATCCCTTTCTTTTATCAATGGCACCCTTCTAAAATTCTTTGGATTAGTCCTAACCAAGCTTATTTTCCAAAATTCTGTAGAAAGACATCATTGGTGAGTAAATTTGATCTATAGGAGCTGTCTGTGTTCCTTTTCTTAAAAGTAATGGTTATTAGGCCCACTCCATCTTATTTGCTTGCAAATCTTGGTTTTTCTGTATTTTTCCAAGAAACATGGCAAAATACTCAAAGCTTCTCTATAGATTTTTGCTTTGTGTGACACTTTTCTAGCATATAAAGAATTGCTTACCAAAGGCATTTTAATAGAACTAGATTTAAATTTACTTTTCAACTGTTTACCTTTTCCAAGTTTCTTTAGCCAAGTAGTGTGCACATCTCAAGATAAAGGAGAGGGTTGTTTATCGTAATGCCCGACAAAATCCAGAGAGTCATCTGGTGCAGTTCTCCAGTGTTCTGCTTTCATTTAATATCAAAGTATCATAGAAAAAAGGAGAAATAATGTAAAAAAAAAAAAGTGCAGTATACAGAATCCAACAGACTGCCATGACAGGAAATATTAGATTGTATGTTACTTTAGGGCAAAGTTATAATATCTTCTTCTTTCTTTGTAGCTTCACCCAGACTTAATAAATGTTGACTGAACTAACTGCCATGGATTCTGCCCTTAATACATTAGAAACAGAACTTTTCCTTCAACATATAATTAGCATATTTCTTCAGAGCAGCAGGATAAACAGAGACCGCTAGGTGGTTGTAGCTATGCTATCATTTCATTTTATAGAGAAATAATACAAATAGGAGGAGATGATAAGCCATAGTTTCATGCTGTGTAACTCTATGCAATTATCTATTACTATTATATCCTTATTAGTAGAGATGCTATTGTGATTTGATGTCACAAAACATTACCCTTCTCTGAGAGATATTGTAAGCCAAACTGCTGGTAAGAGCCAGTTAGCCTCAAAATGACAGAAGTCCTATATTCTCATCAGATTCAGTGTTAAGAAAAGTTTCATCTCATCTGTCACACTTGATGGACGTAACATCAATTTCAAGGCCCATGTTTGTAATAACAAGGTGTTCTATGGACATAATGCTCAGAAGATAGAGGCTGCTACATCATGGGAAGGGAAGTCACCAGGACAGGGCATTGATGGCCACATAGGTGAGCGTAGTCAGGTTTGAGACGTGAAGGAGCACTAGGAGTACTCTTGAACACTAGATAGGTACCTCAAACCAGGTTTTCATGACCCTTACAAACCATCAGACCCATAGAGTGCCTTTGTGAGAGCTGAACAAAGCATTCCTATAGGTGGAACAAATTAGTAAAAGGCTGTTTTCTAGTTGTATGTGCCAGTTATCAATCTCTGGCTTCTCAACCACAAATTCCCTCTTCATTTTCCTGGTAGTGATACTGGAACTAGAATTGAGGATGAAGATGAATTGCTATGTCTCAGCTCTCAAGATGTCGTTAGGATAGTGGAAGGGACAGACAAGTAAAAAGACAACTAGGAGTAGGCTTTGATGGGCAGAAACACAGGGTACTATGGAAAACTGTAGAAGAGAGACCCTGTTTCTATTGCTGCATAACAAATTACTCCAAAACATAGAGGCTTAGCACGACAATAAATATTTATTATCTACATAGCTTCTATGCAGTGGTAATTGGGGAGTCACTTAGTAGGATTATTCTGGCTTGAGATCTCCTAGGTTATAGTCCAGGTGTCAGCCAGGGTGTAGTTCTTTGAAAGTGCATCTAGGGCTGCAGGAGATCTTTCAAAGATGGCTCACTCACATGACTGACAAGTTGACAACCAGCTGTTGGCACAAGGCCTCCACACACTGAGCTTTCTGAGGGCTGGTTGAATGATTTCAAGATATGGCAGTGGGCTTCTACCAGAGTAAGTCATCAAAATAAGAGCAATATAGGGGGCACCTGAGTGGCTCAGTCATTGAGTGTCTGCCTTTGGCTCGGGTCATGACCCAGGGGTCCTGGGATTGAGGCCTGCATCAGGCTTCCCTTGGGGAGCCTGCTTCTCCCTCTGCCTATGTCTCTGCCTCTCTCTTTGTGTCTTTCACAAATAAATAAAATCTTTAAAAAAAAGAACAAGGTAGGATTTACTATTTTTATTATGACAGCCTCAGAAAGTCACACATTTGACCATTCCCTACAGGTTACACAGGTCAACTTTATTCAGTTAGGAGATCATAGAAGTATAAGTATCAAGAGGTAAGATCACTGTGGGCCATCATAAAGCCTGGCTATTCCAGACTCCCCAGAACAAACTGGAAAGAAAGAAGCTTCCTGCAGGAGGGAACCCTGGAGCGAATCTGAAGGCTGTATTAGCAAGTGACATAGAGTAGAAGGCTGTTCCAAGCAGAGGTTGGAGTATGTGCAAAGGTACGGCAAGATGAAAAGGTAATGACAAGTATTTTAGTACCACTCTGTCATAGGATTCAGGGTTTTGAGGTGGGAGTGAAGGTGGGCAAATGCAATGAGAAAAGAGTCTGGATAAATCATCAGGTGAAATCACAAAGGACTTTGTTTGGCATTTTGCTTAGAGGAAATGGGTAGTTTAACTGATTTTAATCAGGATAATGTTTCCAAATACTTGCATCTCAGAAGGAAGGCACCCAGATTCAGTGCATATATGACAGTGTTAATTTCCAACTCTTCTTAGAAGCACTCAACTGCCTTCAGGGTGGACTCCCTGCTTTCTTATTTGTTCCCTCTCCAGTTTTCTTCTCCTCAAACACATCTGAAGCATAAGGGGTATGGCCAGGATAGATCGAGAAGCTCTGTTCCAGATTTCTCCACCAATCCTGGAAAGTCCTCTCTAAAGGCCTGCAACCTAGCTGTGGGTATTGCAAGGGCTTTGGTCAAAGACGGATCAAGGGATATCAGCCCTAGTCAGTGGCAGTGCTTGAGTCAAGCAACATCATCTCTTTAAAGGACATTTTATACATGTGTCAATGTGGCAGATCTTTTCAGCTATAGTAATAAGCAAGAAAAATAATGCTGTCAACATTAGCATTTTCTCTTTTTTTTTTTTTTTGGATTTTTAAAACTTTACGTATTTGAGAGAGGGAGTGGGAAGGAGGAGCAGAGGGAGACAGAATCTCAAGCAGACTCTGTGTCCAGCACAGAGCCTGATGCAGGGCTCGATCCCAGGACTCTGATATCATGACCTGAGCTAAAATCAAGAGTCTGATGATTAACCAATCAACAATCAAATTAAGCCACCCAGATGCCCCAACATTAGCATTTTCAAAGGTGAAGGACAACTCCACACACAAATAAACACATCACACACACACATATCAGTTAGGCTTGGGACCCTGGAGTAAGAAGTATTATCTCTCTCTTTGAGGAACAGAAGCAATCTGTTAAAGTCAATTTCCAGTTTTCCATAGAAGAAGGAGTAGGAATAAGAAAATTAAAATCTTTACATGATCCTCCAATATTACTTTCATTACTATTGTCATATTCTTCTCTTGAAAAACTTCAGAGGTGTAACCAAGTCAGTTTACAAGAAGCAGATTGCTGGGCACCCGGGTGGCTCAGCCAGTTAAGCATCTGCCTTTGGCTCAGGTCAAGTGCTGCATTTGGCTCCCTGCTCCACTGGTAGCCTTCTATTCTCTTCATCTCTCTCTCTAGAGAGAGAGAGAGAGAGAGAGAGAGAGAGAGGGAGAAAGAGAGAGAGAGACAGAAACACAGGCAGAGGGAGAAGCAGGATCCCTGCAAGGAGCCTGATGCTGGGCTAGATCCCTGTACTGGGGGATCATGACTTGAGCCTAAGGTAGACATTAAACAGCTGAGCCACCCAGGTGTCCCATAAATAAAATCTTAAAAAAAAAAAAAAAAAAAAAAAAAAAAAAGGCCAAGTAGCAAATTGCCTAATTTCAGTCTCTTCCATGAACTCATTCACATGCCTTGGTGATTTGCCTTCCTTTCTTAAGACAGTTGGCTAACCCACAAAGGAGAGGATTAGGCATGGTTAACCTCTATGTCTCTTCTAGATCGAAAAGATCCCATTTTATAAATTTCACTTTTCAAAGCCATACTCTTATTGGGGTTAATAATGGATGTGGGAATTTGAGATATGAAAAGAGATACAGTAATTCACAAGCCATATAATCAGTCTCTGAATAATTTAAAATTTCGTGTACTATTCGATGCTGTGTTTTACTTGCTATTGACAGAATTCAGATAACAAAGGGAAGAGTCATCAAAAAACTCTTAATGAAGAGGAAGTCTATATTGCTGATTCTTGGTCTAATTTTTTTCCAGAAGTACCCTAACTGGACTAGTGTAGCCCTTAGGAAACACTCATACACACTTAAAATTCACTATTAAAAATATATATATAATATTTTTAAAAAATTACCTTCCGACCTTATACCTCCTTATTTAGTCCACTCTTTCTAAGATATTTCTTGGTTCCTTATATGTTTTCTCAGTGCTTTGCTACTGACTTTTACTGCTCATGATCTGTAGAGGCCCAAGCACTGAGGAGCCTTTCCAGCAGCTGACAGAGACACAGCAAGGTCTGGCTGACAGGGGTAGAATGCCTAAACAGGAAAGATGTAATGGCATTCACAAGGCAAGTGTAGGGTTGACCCCAGAATTCTCTTCCCCAGTTATAGCTATTTGAGTTGACTGTGGACAAAAATCTCAATTGGTCACTTAGTTTGTTAGCAAATGTGATAGTTCATTTAATGTCTTGACTTGAGTGGCACATATATGGTCAAATATTATTCTGGATATTTCTATGAGGAAGTTTTTGGATTAATATTTAAGTTGGTAGAATGAGTAAAGCAGATTGTCCTCCCTAATGTGGGTGGGCCTATCCAGTCAGTTGAAGGCCTGACTAGAGCAAAAAGGCTGACTCTCTCCCAAGTAAAAGAAAATTCCTTCTGCTTGTGGGCAGAACTGGCTGCCTAGGTAGAGGATAATTATTTTGGGAGTGAGATGGGACAAGTAAAACTTCTCTCTAATCTCACAAAAGTCCTCTCTATCTAATGGAAGGTGCTCAAAATTCATCTTCATTCTTTTTTTTTTTTTTTTTTTTGATATATATTCAACACTTCCAGGTGATCTCAGGGTCCTGGAATCCAGCCCCAAGTCGGGTTCCCTGCTCAGTAGGAAGTCTGCTTCTCCCTCTTCCTCTGCCTCTCCCCCTGGTCATGCTCTTTCTCTCTCAAATAGATAAATAAAACCTTAAAAAAAAGAATATAACATTTCAAACAGTTATTTATAGCATTTTTGGATCAATTATGATCCAGATAGGAAATCAGAAACCACATTAGGTATTTCAACAGAAGGAATTTAAAACAAAGCATCACTTAAGCAAATGTTGGAAAAATGAAAAGCCAAATGTGAATAACAAGTTACACAGAGATAGTAATTAGAAGAAGTAACCACCTAGAACAAAGGAAAGAGGTTGGAATTATCTAAACCTAGAAGCTTAAGGAAGATGCCCCACATAGAATTTAGGCTTCTCAGAAAGGGGAGCTATTCAGCAGCTTCTGGTACCTCAGGAAGTCGAAGGAGTTGGGCCCATGGATTTAGAACTCAGGACCTGAAGGAAAGACACTTCCCAGCTGGTGCTTCTAGGTGTCTTGGAGTGAGGAAGAAAGCTGGAAAAAGGACCACCCTACCACTAGGCTATTGTTGGCAAGATGTGAACAATTGGTGTATAAAACGTGAGTCTCCATTCTTTCTCTACTTCCCCTTATTGGTCATCTCTAAAAGACAAAGGAGAAATCTAATACTAGCCCTCACCCCACAGCCCCATCTGTGGTTTTGTTTTTGTTTTCATTGCTTTCAGTTAATTGTCAATCTTGGTTTGAAAGTAGAAAATCCTTCTTCTGATTTATCCTCAGCAGGTCAATAGTAGCCTAAAGCTATGTCACAATCTCTACATCATTCACCTCACTTCATCTCATAATGTAGGCATTTTATTACCTACATCATCACAAAAAGAAGGGTGACTACAGTTCAATAAGATATTTTCAGAGTGAGAGGCCACATCACATAACTTTTATTACAGCGTATTGTTATAATTGCTTTATTTTATTATTATTGTTGTTAGTGTCTTACTGTGCCTAATTTATAAATGAAACTTTATCATAGATGCATATGAATAAAACATAGTATATATAGGGTTTGGTGCTATCCGTGGTTTCAGACATCCACTGGAGGTCTCATAATATATTCCTATAGATAAGAAGGGTGACTACTATAAGTTTTTGCCACATCTGAGCCTAACACTACAGAGTAGAGAAGGATGGGTTTTTATCTAAAAGAGAATAGCTTAATAACCAACAAGCTTACTGTGAAAGGAAAGATTTGAAAACTGGTTTTGATAGAGAAGAAAAACCAGGTGAGATAGATTCCAATGGAATTCGAGGGGAACATGAATGAAATTTCCAGGAGGGTAAACAGAGAACAGGAAATTATCCTTTTGCACAGTGTCAGCTTTGATGTCTCTAGATAATAATATTAACATAGAAAGATTAAAGATAGTTAAAAATATTAGTAGGCATATAAATAACAAAATAATAATATACATTTATGCTTATAATCTATATTGCTTATCCAGCTATGCTGAGCATGGTATATAATACTTTATATCCATATGGATGTTTTGTAATCTTCAATAACCTTGTAAAAATGGTTAAAATTATTAGAGATAAGAAATAACTATAGTAATATAACTGAACATTAAAACATAATCACTTTGTGAGGCACCTGGGTGGCTCAGTCAGTTAAGTGTTGGATTCTTAATTTTGGCTCAAGTCATGATCTCTGGGTAGTGGGATGGAGTCCTGCATCAGGCTTGGCGCTGAGAGATTTTCTCTCTCTCTCTCTCTCTCTCTCTCCTGCCCCCCCCTTCCTCTTCTCAGCTCCTGCTCTCTCTCTCTTTCTAAAATAAATAAATAACATCTTTAAAAAAAAACCCGTATCACTTTGGGAAATTATATACAATATTCCAAATATTTAAAGAGTTAACACTGGATAATTACCATGTTCCTGGCAATATTTTAAGTGCTTTACATGTATTAACTCACTGTAACTATTTCTTTTATTTTCCCATTTTATAGATTAAAAAAATTATGATAGACATTAAGTAATTTGCCAACAATCACACAACCCTAAGAAGCAAAACTAAGATTTTACTCTAGTATTCTGATGTTGAAGCATTCCATTCTACGTTGTTAGAAAAAAAAAAATTGGATTTACAAAATCCCTTCAAGTTATGTTATAAGCCTTAGTTTCCTTCTCTGTAAATATGATTAGTAATTCCTGCATGATGGGATTTTTGCAAAGATTAGATAGTACAATGTTTGTTGAAAGTACTAGTACAGGGTACAATATTTGTAAAGAGTACTAGCTATCAGTTGTACTTCTGAATATCATGATTGAGATAGCTGAAATGTTATCTGCGGGTCCATGTGATATTTTGGAAATAAAAATATCTCCCGTAACCAAGATTAATGAGTGAAGGGAGAAGTCACACTGGCCACTAATACCACCTGATAAACAACAAGCTGTTCTATGACGGATAGCATGGATTTTATTATGTGCTTTCTAGATGGCTAGTTATATTAAGATCATTATCAGAAAAATCATCTTAACTTTTAAAATCTCAATTTCCTAAAGAAATGAGGAAGCAACAAAACAAAGCAATTACTAGCAGAGCCGTGCTAGGGAGCTCTACCTTTTGGCCTGCCCTACTAGCCCTACTCGATCCGCACTCAAGAGGGAAAAATGCCACTTTGGTACTGGAATACTGATGGGCTGTAAGGTGATTTATTTTTCTGTTTGCTTTAAAAAAGAGAGATGAGAGTATATACTGTAGAGTAATGGCTGCATTGTGTGATTGTGGATAAGGCAAATATAATAATATTCTTCTCTAACACAAAATAATAACCGATTCCTTCTCATTATTCTTTTAAGTGCATGAACATGCAATACAAATGTTCTAAATGAAAGCCCTGTGTTTCAAGGTTACTTATTGAAGAGACCTCATAAAAATATCTGTATAAGACTAAGACTCCATATTGGCTAAAACTAATTTAGATGGGCCACAAAGAAGAAAAGAAGGAACACTTTGCTCTTGGGGTGTTTTAGGAAATTTCGAAACACAGAACTGTAATACCCAGAGCATCTCAGGTTTGTAACCAAGGCAACACCTCCCGCTCTGCGTTCAGGCTTTCCTGTTGATTATCTATTGTAATGCCAATAATTGCAGCTGAGAGGAGTCTCTGTTTGTTGTGAGAGACAATTAGCACTTGAAATAAAATAACAGATTTAAATAAATTGGGGGACTCAACGGTGTGACCTGATCTCTTAGGAACAAGCAACAGCTTTGGAATATGACTGACTCTTGTGTTTGCAGCAGCCTCCAGAGTGAGAGAACCATCGTTCCAAGTTACTTGAGGTCATATTGGTGATTACTCCAGTTGTTATGGTCGAAAACCATTTGTTTCTTCTTAGATTATATTGGAAAATAGTTTAGTAAGCCCAAACCTGCAAGAAGGTGATACTGAATTTTCAATGATAGGCTTATTCAAGCAACTTGTCTCTACATGTAATGCTTCTTGAAAAATATTTCTTCCAATTACTGTCATAATTACTCTTCACTGTTATACAGACTGTATTTTAAATTGCTGTTTACTTTAATTCAGATGAGAATGGGAAGCTTGCAATTCCTGATCTCACCTGCAATTTTTGCTTTCAAAATGAAAGTCACCATTGGTATTATGACCATTTACCAAAACCATTACATGGCACCAACTCTCAAAATCATTGTTAATTAACCCATGGACCCTAGACTCAGGGAGCTTTTCCCTCTAAGTCTCCATAAATCTTTAGTGTTCTGGGGACAAGTAAGTTTTCCCTGACTCAACTAGTTTTCAGAGTCTCAATTATTATTTGTATAAAAAGTCAATCTGATTTCATGTTTCCATGTGATGGGGCTTCTGCCAGAATGATACTCTTGGCCTCTCCCTTCAGCTATCTGACTTATGAATTCTTTTTTTTTTTTTTTTTTTTTTAAGAGAGACACAGGCAGAAGGAAATCATGCTCCCTGCGGGGAATCCAATGTGGGACTCAATCCCAGGACCCTGGGATCATGACCTGAGCCAAAGGCAGTTGCTCAACCACTGAGCCACCCAGGCATCCTTGATTTGTGAATCCAAGAGAAGAACCCAAACATACTGGACTCAGCCCCTCCTGGGCTACTCTTTTTCAGAGTGAACCTGTCTGCAGGATTCATACATCCCCATGGCCTCTCCTCTGCATGGTAAAAGCTCTGTTTCTAGGGGAAAATGGCCTGCAGTTGTCAAACTATACCAGTGAATAAGGAAATGGGTCTTTTAAAATTCAGTGATAAAGGCAGATCTAAAGCCACATTCTCCAATCAACTCTAACAGTAATAAAGCTGTTGGTTTGATCTCCATCTGTCTATCTCGTCTATCTTTAAATTGCTTCTGAGTTCAATTGGGAAAGAGAGATGTTACTTATTGGCTAGCTGAAACACCTAACATATGTTTTCCATATCAAATGTAGTCGATAAATATTAAATAATGACAAAGTCGTACAATGTAAATTCCAGGAGAGCAGAGTCCTTGCTTGTCTTGTTCACTGCCATTTCCCTCATACATAGAGGTTCTTAAAAACATCTGTAGAATGACTGAAGTTATAGCTTCTCTAGTTCAGATCACAAGTATTCTCATTCATATCTTAGAATAAAGCATTTGGGGCACTTCCTATTTTTCTAACACCCAAAAGATTAATGAAAGCTGATCTCAATGTAAATGAAAGGACCGGGAACCACAGAATCACTGAATTATTCACAGCGGAGACTGACAGCGTGCTGTGCCATGGATTGGAATGTAGACTCATCTAAGGCTTGTTCCCTGGCTGAGGACCACAGTACTGGGAAATCTCAAAGAATGGAAAAGGAACAAAGGACTCTGACATGGGCCAGTAGTGAAAACTAGTCCTCAGATACACGAGGAAAGGATTTGAGTACGTGAAAGGTAGATTGAATAGGAGATCAGGAGTTCACACAGTATCAGGTATGAATAATCAAAGAGTAATGTGTCTGAACTTCTGTTTCTATCAGGAAGTGTGGACTGACAGAGTATCATGGCACGGGACACTGGGATAGAAGTTTTCAAAACAAGAAACCCTTCTTGTTGCCAACAAGCATGTGCTTTAAAATCCACCATTTGATTGTATCTGTCAAACAGCCAGTGACTAGTGGAGAGACCTGTAGTAGGGTGGACATGACCAAACCCTATGAGGAGTGTAAGCTCCTGGGGTGCTTTAGGAGCACCTAAAGAGAACTGCAGGCTTTTGCAAATGAGAAGACCAATGCTTTATCCCAGATATCTGAAAACAAAGGGAAGCCAATCCTAGAACACAAAAGAATGTAGAGCAACTTGGAGCAACACCCAGAGAAAAGAATCAGGACCACAACAAAACAGAGAGGAGCTATTCTTTTGCTCACGTTAGATCTAGATGCCTAAAAGGAACTGGTATGTCCTCTCCAGTGTACACTGCTTACAACCTGTTGTCTATAATTAGACTTAAGAATAGCAAAATGTACGAAGGTCTTCTTCCCGTGTGTGGATTCAGGTATTCACCCAAAGATCCCTATATGAAGTCCCCAGGCTGTGTCATTCTTCTGAGCATGTTTTATATATATAGCACTTGACCATTAATGTCAGAATCATGGTGCTTAGCATGGATATGAACATGGAAACAGAATTGGATAATACTGTCGGAATAAGGCATATTATCTAAGTAATGGAGTCCGTGGAGGTCTGGAGTAGTACCTGCATGCAGGCACTGGAGCTGGAGCACTAGTAGGCCACTTACTAGCTGGTTGTAAAAGCTTGGGTTAGTTAGTCAACATTTTTAGCTTCAGTTACCTCATCTGTAGAAATGTACAAATATAGATAGACTGTAATAGTACTTAAATGAAAGAGCAGTAGCAAGAATTCAAAAAGATGAATCACACACGCCTAAGTATTTATATGAAATGAATTATTACCTGTTTATATAAACTTAGCGAGTTTTCTGAATTTGATCATTTACATAAAGCCCTTGCATAGTGATTGGCGTATGACTGAGTTTATACCAATGGTGAGATATTACTATTAATGGATTCTGCAAACATGTGCTGAGTCCCTGCTGCGTACTAAGTGCCTGTCTAAAATGCACAAAATATCCTGTTACAACTATCTCACTGTACTTTATAGTTCATATTAATTTCACTCTCTTTAAAAGCTGATAATTTTCCCTTTCTCTGTAATAGTAGTCATATTTTTTCATTCCAAAAAGCATCAACAGTGTATGGTTGGGCTACCTCTCCCCTTCCTTAAAGAATTTTAGTGACAAGTGAGTTGGTGGGATGGTCAGAGCCTTCGGTCTATTGTTTTACCCAACCTGGGAGTGTTATTTAAGGACTTTTGTGTTCATTGCCCACTTCCTCCCCCTTTCCCTCTCTTATTTCCTTCTTGACTTATTTCTTAAGCCCCTATTATGTAAATTGTACAGTGCTAGAACCTGTGGAAAATATCAAGAAACACACACACACCATGTTCTCAAGCATTTAGAAGCCATTTAAGGAGACAAAACATGAAAACTCAAATGTAAGAATTGAATGGCAATACAAGATACTATTGTAAGATACATATTAAGCTGTTTATGATATGCAATCGGTGATATCCCTTACACATTTAGCATATCACATTATCAATCTCTGTTGGGAAAAATTTAGTTTTTGATTCCTTCTTTCACACAGAGATAGCTTTAGTCTATAGATCATGAAGATGTTGAAATCATGTCATTTCAGTAATACCGGATGAACTTATTACTTCAGCAGAAATAAGTTAGAGACCCAAATGACTACATAAAAGAAATTCAGTATCAGTAACATTTTTGAAATTTGATGCAATTATTTGTTTGAGGTGCTGTCAAAATCATCACCAAATTCCTCTTGGGGTGTGTATGAGCATAAAATGTTAAAAGAAAATGTGCTGACTAATGATACACAGAGAATTGTTCCAAACAGTGATGTTTTGATAAATGGAGCTAATGTATTTGGGAAGTATGAAGTGAAACAGACACTCATACAGGAGGAAAAACTTGGAAAGTAGTAATGCTAAATGGATTGGGGTGATAACCAGCAGCAAATTTATATGAACATGTAATGCAAGGGGGTGCAGGGGAAAAAAAGCAATATGACTTTAGGTAGACTACACAAAGAAATCACATTATAGATCAAAAAAATATAGACAAGTCTGTTTATATCTTCTTGGCGAAACACTTTTGGAATAAAACACATGATCTCAGGGTTTCAGCATGAGGAAGACGTTGAAAAACAAAGGAGATTCAGATGTGAAAAGCACAAGTGATTATAAGGAGCTGCCAGATTGATTTATGAGGTATGAATGGCACAACGACCACCTAAATATGTGCATATGTGTGAGTATCTCTTACAGAAACCCAATGATTATCAAAATAATTATAGTCTCCTTTTGTGGTTCTGTTGTCAGGGATAAGCATTTGTTGGCTTAAGTAAAAATCCCTTACCTTGAAAAGGAGATTATTTTAAAATTTCTCATCAGGCAGGCCCTATCCAAGAAATACAAATGTGTGCAATTCACACACAATTGTCAAATTCAAGCTCATTTGTAATAAACTAAGGAGACTATGGTTCTAAAAAACAAATGGTTCTGGTGGCAATAGAAATGAAAAATAACCCTAGCTGATAGATAACTAGTAGTTGCTGCTGGACTTATTTCTGCTCAACAGCCCACGTGCAGGGTTTGAAATTTTATAAATATATTATCTTAAAGGCAGAAGTGACTAATAACCTTAGGAGGGGAGAGCTAATAGAATGAAGAAAGAAATGGGGGAAAATAAAAAGTCCAAGGGCTGAGATGTGTCCATTCAATGACATAGTTTCTTAGAAAAGGTGAGAGAGCTTGAACTAATTTAATTATCACCAGGAAGTACATAAATTTACCTTGTTCACTTAAAAAAGCGAGAACTGTATTTTATAAGACACAGATTACTGAATTTATAATATGAATATATTTAAACACATGAATGTTTTAAATATAGGATAAAAACAGTCCTTGGTACAAATCCTATTTATTCAAAAGGCTGACTATGCATATATAAATGTTATGAAAGAAATAACTTTACATTCTTTATTAATCAACTGACATTTTGGCATTTTAGAGTGAACCACAAAAAAAAAAGTCAACAGCAAATGTGAAGAATTTTAGAATACATATATCTCAGAAATGATTACCTTTTATTTATAAATAAATATATACTCTAGAATATATTCACTATGAATTATTTTCCATTTGGAAATAATTGCCTATAAGTGATATAAAGAAAAGGAAAATTATAGGCAAACACACAACTTGTAAAACTATTTTATTGATTGTGGTTCCATATATATTTATGCTGGAGTTTATGGGAAGTGTTTTGAAATTCATGTAGAGCACTGAAAAAAAAATTATACGGCAAATGATTCAAACTGAGGTCAACCAAGTTATAAATCAAAATATAAATGTAGTTCACAGTACATTTATTTCCAACATAGTTCATAAAATAACCTGTTTATTTCCTGAAACAAAGCATATATATTTTAAAATTTATTTTAGCCAGAATTACCATCTTTTGAAGAAGCCAGAAGTAGTACAATCATATCACTCCTCTGTGCAAAAACTTTGATTGCTCATCATTGTTTATTGAGTTGAATAAATAATTTTCAGCTTATGGGCAGCTCAATTTCCAGTCTTCTCCACAGTGTAGATGACTCAATCTACTTTTCCTATTCCAGTAATTCATGACTTATAACTTAATAGTCACTTCTTTCTGAAGTGAACAGAATAATTTTAAACACTTTCCTAATCATATTGACATTGTTTCAAGTTCTTAGAAGATATTTCCTGTGTTTCTTCTGGATTAGTTGCTGCAGATTCAAATGCCTAACAAGGGAACATAAGTAAGTTCAGTGGATCTGGAGGAGACCAGGCCAATGAATGCAAACACATCCTGTCTATGGGTCAGCCTTTACACAATTTTGGTTGTTGACATTGCAGTAATGGTGTCTTTGGTTGCCAGCTCTACCAATTCTTTAAGAGGAGCCTGAAATTACTCTTATGTGAAATTTCCCACTTTCAAATGTGAGCATGATTCGAATTAAAAGAAAAATGCTGCAAACTCCCAGAGAAAATAAAAAGTTTCCAGGCTGAATATGGCCTGTGGACTGCTACTTGTAAACTCTGTAACAAACACTAAACCAACTAAATCCCCCAACCCCCAATTCCATTTTATGCCCCAGTTTCCTTGCATGACAGTTCACAAGCCAAGACAACTGCTTCCCCTCTTTTCCCATCACTTCATGGTGAAATTTCCCTTGATCCTCTTCTTTATGAAACCTCTCTTCTCTATCTTCCGATCTCCTTTTTCTCTGAATCTGTGTAATAATAAACCTTTCTACACCAAATTCTGTCTCGAATCTTCTGTGTTTTATTCTTACTGCTAACAGTATAAACTTCCTGAAGGCAGACATTGTTTTACTGTGCTTGACACTTAGGAGACATTCAGTAAATGCTTGTAGAATTAAACTGAATTGGATATGGAGGATATAATTTAGAGATGCCCCATCAGCAATATTTTTCATGGAGACTTTCATTTGAATATCTCCTGCAAATGAAAAACTGCAGAAGTAGGCAAACTTTTTTGTAAAGAACTAGATACTAGTTCTTTCAGTGTAGAGTTAATATTTCCAATGCTGAAGTCTAGTGAAAAAAAAAATCAGTTAAATCATGTTTCCTTAACAGATGGTGCATCTGTGTTTCCTAATGCAATATCCTGACTGTGTATAGTTGTCATAATTAAGTAATAGCTGCCTGCACAATCTTTGGTAACAAGAACCTTTCCTATATGTGAACTTCAATTATGTTCCAATCCTGATCGATAACTGCTCCTGCATTTGATTCAGTATGGACCATTTCTGGGTGCATTTCCTTCTTTGCACGCCACCCCAAAAATTGATGAAGTTCTTTTTGGTTTCAGATGGGGAAACAGGCAGTTTAGAATGAACTGGGCCTGTGTGGTTAATTCCTGAAATGACCTGGGATGCAAGACACAGGATTTTCTGGCTTCGTGGTTATTCCCAGCTTGGCGTAATGCTAGTGTCATGGGGGACTCAACAGAACTTGAGGAGTGTTGATGAATTGTCTTTCATGCTCTTGAGCACTAACTACACTCATCCATAGAGCATTATTTAGAAACTGTTATGATTCATACTTTTTCCTGTTTGATCTGTATAGAGTGCATTGTTTATGAGACAGTTGGGTATGTGGTAGAAAGATCCTTGAAACTGAAATCAAGAGATCAGCTGTTTGATCTTGAAAAGCAAGGAAGTTACCTGAGCACCCTGAGACTACTTTTCTCACGTGTAAGATAAAAAAATATGATATGCCTGCCTCTTAGAGTAATCCTTATTTCCAGACTAAATGAAAATATGTGAAAACCCTTTGTGAGCATGCTTTCCAAGTGTTCCATTTTTGTTTATTTAAAGAATTCAAGCACTTGTTCCTTTAGTGGTAGATATTTAATTTCTTGGGAACCCTTCTGAGTCAGCAAACAATGGCTGGATCAAATCAGACCAAACCCACTGGTTTTATGTATTGTCTATGGCTGCTTCGCTCAACTGTGGCAGTGCTGAGTACTTACAAAAGAAACCGTAGGTCCCACAAAGTGAAAAATATTTAGTATCTAGTTCTTTACAAAAAAGTTTGCCTACTTCTGCAGTTTTTCATTTGCAGGAGATATTCAAACATTTGGCTTCAGATCTGAACTTGAAGAGCACCCCAACTAGACCTTCTCAGATTTACTGTTTATTTTTCCTGTGGTCACAGGGCAGGAATGAAAACACCTGTGGGATTTGGGACCAGAACAATAATTACTTCTCAGTCTTATCTCCTGCAGCCAGAAGAAAACATCTGCTTTTTTAATTCTGCAGAGAAGGGCAGAATTAAAACTCTCTAGGGACTTGGGCTATATCTCTGGCACAGAGAAGGAAGGGTAGAGGCAGGCAAGAACATTTCTAGTTTAACTGAATGCAAAATTAACGCAAATCAAATTAGCTGAAGGTGAAGCCTTGGCTGTAAAGTTTAAACCTAAATAGATCTCATTGCTGTTTCTGAACCAATGGATAGTTATTGGCAAAAATCCCACTAATTCTTTGATTTGTTTAATAAAAGTGATTTAAAAAAAATCAAATGGATCACTGGGCAGGAATTTGACCAGAAACACCTTCCAAGTGATAATTAGCTAGCCAATTTTTTCCCGAGTTTTATGTTACCATAAATATTCATGACACAGTCCCCATCAAATTGTAAGTTCTTCAGGAAACACTGTTATCAGTTTAAGAACATGAATCAGACTGATAAAGCTAATTGGTTAGGGTTCTTTTTTCTCCTTCATTTTAAATAAAGCTGTCGAAGGTTCCCAGGGTAATGAAGAGCTTTGTTGTTATGACAACTGCTTATTCCTTTCCCTTTGAAGAAGCCTGTGATGTGATAGGCAACACATCAGGAATAATTAAAACAAATGATAAGCGAGACACATCCGCTTAGAGGAATAAACCAGCACAAATTTAAACCATTTTACTGGCTTTTAGGTCCTCTTTTCATGGCAGGAAGTTCACATCATCTGTGCTGGTCATTTGTGCCAATTTCCACCATTTCTTGATCCGATAAATGCATCATTCTGAGAGGATGTAGGTACATACTGAGATCTTTTTCATCCGGTGCTTCTCACTGTCTGACCCACTCTTCTGCAGATGGTCTGAAACAGAGAACTGATGGTTTATCAGGGCAATGAAGCGCACTCTAAAATGATTCCAAAAGCTCACATGGTTTACTTACTCTGATTTCTTCAATCAAAAGGGAATTTGTGCTGTGACCTTTGTGCTCACTCCCTAGAACCATAACACAGTATTCACTTGTTGCTTTGTGGTAGGCCTTTCACATTCCCTTTCTGCCTTAACCTCTACAACAATTCAGGAAACTTGTTGATATTGTTTCACAGAGGAGGAATATAATCCCAGAAAATCTAAGGGACCTATTCAAGGTACTATGGCTGAAAACAGGCAAGAATTCAAACTCAAGTGTTTTTTTTTTAAACTCTAATTGGTCTTTATATAATTCTATAGCTGAAGGAGACAATTGGTTTGAATAATTAAAATGAAACAGATAATTCTCTACTCAGGTATACGGTTTTTGTTAATCCAGTTCCTCATTTCTTTGCTAAACACAGCCTATCTAGCCTAATGCATTTTTCCCCAACTCCAGGACATGAATTGTTGGGAGTAAAAAGAATTTTATAAATAAAACACAAAATCTTTTATTTAAAAAGATAGACAACAAAGTAGGATTTAAAATATTTGGGTTCCTTCACACATAGTAAGGGTAAGTATTGTCATATACATATATATACATACATGTAAATATTTTTGTATACATGCTTGTGTATACATGGTGCTAAGTCATGGTCTGAAATATTTGAAAGCCACCTCTCTAATACTATCATCTTTCCCCTGCTAAGTCTCTAATTCCACTTCACTTCTCTTTCTTTGCCTTTTTTGATTCTGATAGACATGAAATGCAGTGGGAAATATTTGTCTTTAATAAATAGTATCTGCAAAAGCAGACTTGGCTACTTCTCTCTGAAATAATACTAAGAAGTATGCTGTCCCTTTTACATGAAATTCAAGATTCTATTTTGTCATCATGAGGGTCAGGGAGACAAGACCTCAGTGAAAATGACGCTGCAGCCATCTGAGTCCAACCGCATGCACACTGACTGGCAAATGTGGCTTTTATTCCACATTTTCTGTGAATATCTGTAGTTTTACTAAATGGGGTTAACTGCTGCTCTTCTTGAAAATAGCCCCAAAGAATTGGGGTGGGAAATTATATGGAAGGAAGGAATATGAGAGTATATTGGATAGCTGGGTATACTTCTATGTAGTCTTCTTGCCCAAAATATTTAACCTGAATTCACTGAGGCTGTAGACCTAATCATAGAGGAAATACAGGGACTGGAGGCACATGTTAAATGACACCATAGAGAAACAGACGAGTCCAGAGTGTGGGATACTGTAGAAGACAGATTGGTCCGGATTTTTCAAAAAGGTAGTGTCATGGGGGAAAAAAAAAGAAGCAGGGATTAGATGGTATATTAAAAGAGACCAAAGAGATAATTAACAACCAACTGTAATAAGTGAGACCTGATTGAATATTGCTTAGAAAAAGAGTATATGAAAATCATTTTTGGCAAAATTGAGGAAAATTATATATGAATTGGATGGTAGATATTATGGAATTATTGTTCATTTTCTTCAGTGTGATAATATTATGGTTATGTAGTTGAATGGCTTTATTCTTAGGACATACATGGTGAAGCATTTAAAAATGAGGTGTCATGTCCCTATCTGTAATTTAGTTTCTAATCTATCTATCTATCATCTATCTATCTATCTATCTATCTATCTATCTATCTATCTATCATCTATCTATCTATCTATCATCTATCTATCTATCATCTATCTATAATCTATAAAAAGGGAGAAATATATATTGAGAAGGGTGGCCAAATATTTGTGACTAGTAAATCTAGGTTAATGATATATGAGTATTTTTTTATACAATATTACAACTTTTCTGTATTCTTAGGACATACATGAATACAGTTTAAAAGTTTTCAAAGAAAAAGTTGAGGGAAGAAACAAAACATATGGTATAATTTTCCATTTATATAAAGTTTAAAAATAGAAAAAAATAATCTATGGTGTCATGATTAGATGTCATTAGATGTCAGGATATCCATGACTTCAGGAAAGTCCTACAAGGATTATGATTGGGAGGGGACACAAGTGGACTGAGGTCTAGGAATGTACTCATTCTTAACTTAAGGAGTGCTTAGATGGATGTGTTCCCATTGAGATAGATCACTAGGATGCATACTTATTATTTGTGCATGTTTTCTATATATCTTGTGCTTAAAAAAGTTAAAAGAGAGTAGAGAAGTGATATTTTAGAGTAGTTTGTTTCTGCTAGGGCCCAGTGATTGATTTTTTCAACATGAGGAAATGCTGGACTTACCAAAGACCATGTCTGAGTTTTGGCAAGGCTTTCAGATATCTCTTGAGTTTGGGAAAATAGGGGCTTAAGCTAATCTGCATAGTTTCTGTGTGTAGCTAATTAAAAAATATTTTGCTGTTAAAATTGCTTATTTATATGTAAAATAAATTATAGTAATTAAAAAATGATTATTGCTTCAGATGTTGAACTTGAAAGCCCTGCTATACAATGTATGATTATCATACTCCTTTAGGCTTATTATTATACAGTTGTGTTATAGCTATTTCTGTAAGACTTTTATAATAGGATCCAAAATAATATCCTTTTTTTTATCATGAAAATTTGGGTTTGTCTCCCAAAGGTAATAGTACCGCCAGGTGGAATAGAATCTGTTTTATGGGCAAAAATGGATTTCTCTCAATTGGTATCTCTCTAAGCCTTTTACTTTGGGTTAGAAAGAGAATGACTAATTCTCCTCACTTTCAACTACTCACCTGTCATTATGGATGGTTGCAGGTCTACTGGATGGTGATTTGGAAGGCTTTCATTTACTGAAACACTTGCTGCTCATGGAGGCTGCTAGGTATGTGTTTAACTTTTTGAGAAATTGTTAAACTGTTTTATATAGTGGTTGTTCCACTGTACATTTTATCCAGTAGGACATGAGAGTTCTAGTTGCTTCACATCATTAGTATTTTTAATTTTAGAGAATTTTTAAAAAGATTTTATTTATGTATTTGAGAGAGAGAGAGAGACAGAGAGAGACAGAGATAGCTAGAGAGCACAAGTAGTAAGAAGTGGGAGAAACAGACTGCCCCCTGAGCGGGGAGCCTGACATGGGACTCCATCCCAGAACCCTGGGATCATGACCTGAGCCCAAGGCAGACATTTAACCAACTGAGCCACCTAGACATCCGATTTTAATAGGTGTTTGATAGTATTTCATTGTGGTTTTAATTTACATTTCTCTAACTACTAATGATGTTTAAAATCTATTCAATACATTTTTATTATTTTTATGTTGTATACTAATTATCCTTCAGGGGGAGTTAAATAATAAGAAAAAAGTTTATTTTTCATAGTTTCTAATGCATTATTTCTGCTTGTGATTTAAAAAAATATTTTGCCTTCGCTATGAAAGAGTTTTTTATTGGATATAAAATCCGAGGTTGATAGTTTTATTCTTCCAGTACTTTAAAGATGCTGCTCCACTATCTTCTCTGTTGTCTTGTTTCCAGTGAGAAGTCAATTATCCTCCTCATCTTTGTTCTTCTGTATATAATGTGACTTTTTGCTCCCTAACCAATTTTTCTGTTTACTACTGGTTTTAAGCATCCTAATTATGATGTTCCTTGGTGTAGTTTTCTTCATGTGTTTTATTGTGCTTGGGACTTGTTGAGCTTCTAGGATTCATGGGTTTATAGTTTTCATCAAATTTAGAAAAAATTTGATCATTATACTTTTAAATATTTTATCTGTCCACTCTCTTTTATGGATACCAATTATATGTATATTAAGCCACTTGAAGATGTTCCACAACTCCCAGAAGATCTTCTCATTTTTCCCCCCAATGTTTTTCTTTCTGTATTTCTTTTTGGATGGTTTCTAATTCTATGTCTGAAAATTCAATATTTTTATCTGCAGTATCTAATCTGTTACTGTTCCCATAAGAGGCATTTTTCATTTCAGATATTATAGTTTCATTCCTAGAAGCTTGATTTGCACCTTTTATATATTTTCACGTCTCTACTTAACATGTTCAATCTTTCCTTTAACTTAGTAAACATATCAAATGGTTACAATAACTGTTGCAGTGTCCTTGTCTGCTAATCCCACCACCTGTTCGATTTCTGGGTGGAATTCTATTATGGCATAGAATTCTTTTATACTCCAGGGAGACCCACCATAGATCTCCACAGTGCTGCTCACAGCCCCTTTTACCCTGTGAATTTGAGCTGCCATGGCTTACCTAGACTTCTGACTCTGTTTTCTCAAGAACACCTCTGGGATCTACTTGGGTTCTTCTTATTGTGCTACAGCCTGGAAACTCTCCTCAGTTAGGAAGCTGGGGCATTCATAATGTTCACCTCGTTTCTTTCTTGTCTCTCAGTGATTGTTGTCCTTAATTTTCTGATGTTCAATTTCTGAAAACCACTCCTTTGATATATTTTGTCTTTTTTTTAGGTTGTTTTGGTCCAGAGGGATAATGGTTGCTGTTCTTCATCTTGACTGGAAGTGGATGTCTCTTTGTCATTCTTGACCACCTGTTGGAATTTCACTATGACTACCACTACTACAACACCAACAAGAAACACCAAAAGAAAAAAAAATAGCCCTAGCAGAGAATTGAATAATGGTGAAGAACATAAATTTCTTACACACAATTGTTACTTAATAAATATTAAACAGGTAAATAAGTGAAGTATTGTACTTGGAAAAGATAACTTCTGTGGAGAAGTAAAAAGGAGGAGAAGAAGCAGAATTGTGTTTGCCTTCTTAACACATCTTATTCATGAGGATAACAGAAATAAGCCTTCAGTTGTGCCATTTGTCAGATATTACTGGTTCAGAAAGCAACAATGGCAGGTGTAGATGCCAGGGAAATGAAGCATTACTATTTAACAGAATGGGCACACTTCAATTTTTTCATGGTAATGTCTTCATAGGAATAAAAGAAAATATTATTTTAGCAGATACGAAAAAAAGTGGACTGAGATTGATAGTGTCTGCAGTGCAAAATATCTTTGGATTGAGATGTGCAGTTTATGAAATAATGTCATAACTCTTCAAAGACCAGTCTCTTGCTGCCCTGATCCCACCCTGAAATTTCTTCCTTTCTCACCAATGAAACGATGTATTGCATGAATGTGGGGATGTTTGGTAGAGCCCAGTGTGTCAATGTAAAACATCATTTTAGCTGTGTGTAATGAGGAATCCTGCAGCCTGAAAAAATGGGAGACTGCTGTGCCAACCAGCATTACTGTGAGCACATTATTTTCCACATAGAGCTGAGGACCACTGCTAGTTTGAAAAAAAAAAAAAAAAAAACAGACTAAGCCAACTTGGTATTATATAATTCTTGAAACACAACTGCCCTGCACTTTTCTTTTAAATCCACTTAAAGGCTGGAAAGATTTAAGAAGGGATTGTAATGACTTAATATAAGAACTGTGCATAGAATTAGCATGTCTGAAAGTTTTTTTTCCTCCTTTAAACTGTTGAATAAAGGAAGATAGTTTTTGAGATTGAGATATGTGGCTTATTGACATAAAAACCATGTACCACAAGGACCATTTTAGACAATAGTATTATGGCTTTGTTTTTATCCCTTAGGGAGGGACTTCCTCTCCACTGACTTCCACAACACACACCGTGTCAGCAAGTTGGCAACTGAGGAGAAGAGCTAAGGCTGTGGCTTCTATATAGTGCATGACAAATGCTGGAATCTACCCTAACATATTTTTCAAATCAAAATAATTCTATATCATGTAAAAATTCTGTCTGCTATACACATGCAACATGACATGGTTGCAAACATCCTCTGATGAATCCCAAATTTTCATCTACTTCTCATTCATTTGCCTTTGTTAAATTGTGCTATCCCCTGACCTCTCAACATGCAAATATTCCTGGGAGAGATATGATGCATCTCACAGTAAAAGTTTTTATCAGATCATTTTGTTCCTCTTTCATAGAAAAGACTGGTCGATATGAAAGGCCTGAATGCCTTGGGAGAGGAAGGAATAATAGAAGAGATGCAGGAAAGGAAAACAGGATCCAAAGACTTATCTCCTGCTTCAGCATTTTAGTAAGGGGCAGTAATGATTTGTTTATTTATTCAATTCAACAAACATTTATTGAGTGTAAACAATTTATTATTTTTTACCTTCCTTCATACCAAAAAGGAACTTTGGTGTGAAGGATTAGTGACACAATCCCAGTTCTCCATGGAGACATGACACAGACCTAAAAGCTACGGAATAACAAGTTATATATATATATATATATATATATATATATATATATATATATATGTAAAAAAAAGATTGATCATAGTTCAAAGTATAAAGTGCTATATAAATTAGTTTATCATAGGTTATGCTAAGTCCAGTTCAAAAGAAAGGAGAACTCTAGGAAAAAACTGTAGGATTTAGTGAGGATGGATGTCTCCAAGATTTCTAGTTTGGGCAAGTAAGAGTCATCATAACTGAGATACAAAAGGCAGGCAAAGCTTCACATCTAGGGGGAAAGATAATGAGTTCAAGTTTGGAACCATCAAGTTTGAAGGCAACATCCAGTTGGTGGTTGGATAGCCTGGAGCTAAAGAGGGACATTTCTAAACTAGAGGTAGAGATTTTGGAGTTATAGTCTCTAGGTGGTAGTTTAACATTTTGTTGGATGAGATTGACCAGGAAGATCAAATATACTGAAAAGAAGTTCAAGGAAGGTATAAAAATTTTAATGGGCAACATAGGCAGTGCAGAAAAAATGGGATTGGGAAGTGGGGCACAGAAAGGCAGGAAAGAAACCAAGGGACAGTGATGTGACAGAAACCAAGAGAGGAGAACATTTTGTGATAGGTGGGAGGGAATTGTCAGTGGTGTCAAATGCTTTGGGGTTAGTGCAGTCAATCTAGAAATTGGAACCTGGAGAACGATTCAAACAGATTCAGGAAATCAGATTTCAGTGAATTGAAGAGTGAATGTCAGGCAGAGAAGTGTAAATGCTAAATGCAGTCTTTGAAGGCAAGTTATCTGTGACTCTTTTAAGCCCCTCCAAAATGTGGTCTCTGGCCAAAAAAAAATCACACTTTGTCACTAAGGAAATTATCAGAGATATGCACAAAAGTGTATAGATATGTACTAATCACAGCATTATTTATAATGATAAAAAATTGGAAATACCTTTGATGTTCAATTATAAGGCACCAGTTAAGTAATTCATGATCTAGTCATATGATGAAAACAAATTCCTCCCTTAGGGGCACCTGGGTGGCTCAGTGGTTGAGCATCTGCCTTCGGCTCGATTGTGATCCTGGGGTCCTGGGATTGAGTCTCATATCAGGCTTCCTGCAGGGAGCCTGCTTCTCCCTCTGCCCATGTTTCTGCTTCTCTCTTTCTGTGTCTTTCATTAATAAATAAATAAAACCTTTAAAAAAATTCCTCCTCTAAAGTTATACTAAAAAAAATGTACAGACATAAAAACCACTTATGTAGTGTGTTTTCTAAGATGTCTGCATTGAGACAGCATTCATTCTTTTTAATTTTGGGGAAAGTCATTAAAAATGCTATCTACGCCCAAACTAAACCTGACTATGGAGGCAGGGCAGAGATAAGGCAGTTGGTGGAGGGGGATCAGTCAAGGAATGCTTTGTTTTCTTCATCGTCTCCTCTCTCCTCTCTTCTCCTTCTTATTCTTTAATTGGAGACACTAAAACATGCTTATTTGCTAAGAGCAAGGAGACAGTAGAGAAAGGCTTAGCATTATGAGGATTGGGCATGGGATAGGAACAGATTAGTGAGGAAGCAAGACTCATCTGAAGTTGGGAGAAAATTAGATCCAGTGAAGAGATGAAGATTGTGATGTTAAGCAAGAATGAAGGGGGGGAGGAGATAAGAGGTTGGAATATAAATAAGCATGTAGGTGAAGAACAGGTGAAAGTCTGAGAAATGTTCATTCAAGGAGTTTTGCTTTTTCTGTGAAAGAAATAGCCAGATCATCCATCTGCAGAAGGTAAATGGGGCATGGCAGGACTGAAGACTCAGAAAGGTTGAAGTTTAGGAATAAGCCCATTTGTAGGGGATGGGAAATGACACAGCAGTCTTATGAATGAAAACTTACAGAGCATGCCTTGTTTCCTTTCATATCAATTCTATGAGAAGACAATAAAAGGGGAGTAGAGTGTTAGTTTGTTAATGATAGGAGTTTCCTTGCATAAATGCATGAGTGAAGAAGGTCCTGCCTCTTTAGCTCATCACCATCATTAGCATGTGTTTATTAAATTCTTATGATCAAGGCACTGAAGAGATTGCAAGAGCAATGAGATATGGTGCCCATCCTTATGGAACTTACATCTGGTTGGGGAGATGAATCACAACCACTTGAAAAGTTAACTACATTACAAGGTAATTTTGCCGTAAGTGATGAAAGTGGCATAAGGAATCAGAGAAATGATTGATCACTTACAACTGGAGTAGTCAAGGAAGATTTCATATTATTCTTACATTGCCTTTGTGTATTTATTTATTTCTCCTTTCCAATAGAGTAGGCACTGCCATATTCATCTTCAGCTTCATCACATTTCTTGGTACATGACAAGCACTCAATAACCATTGCTGAATGAATGGACTCATGAATAAGCGAATAAACAAGTCAAGTAAGATTTGAATGGGCGGAGGGGTAGAAATTCATTTCAGTGGGGTTATGGTAACATATAAAAATGTACAAGGAGAAAAGAAGAAGGGAAAAAAGAAAATAGCATTTACTGAATAATTATATGCCAGGCACTGTTATAAATGCCTTCACCTATGATAGAGGCTCATTTCACTGTCAAGATGATGTTGTAAAATAGATATAAATATCCCCACTTTGGAGGATGAAGAAGTTTCAGAGACATTAGGTGACTTGCTCATGTAGTGAATAAATGTCGGCTCTGGGACTGGAACCTCTGAACAGGCTGGTTCTGGGGCAATGGAGAGGTGGGTTTTTATATACTCCCTTGCAAAGATGTGGCTCTCTCCTGTTTGACTACAGCATATTGTTTCTTTATTATTAAATTTCTGTGACCACTAGTTTTGTTTCAGTTCAGCGTGTTATAGATGGCCTGAGTTCCTACTGCCTGAGTTGTCATGGCAAAGGGAAGTCTTCAGTATGGCAAAGAGGTTCTAAGTGACTTGGTCCCGGTTTGTCTCCCCTGATAACTCATTCTCTGCAACTATCCCTCGTCACCAATACGAATATGAATGCTCCTGGCTTCCTCACTCACCCTTCTCCACTTTCCCTCATGCTGTTCTCTATGTCCTGAAATGCTCTTCCTCATCTGGGTACTTATTCATCTTTCAAAATTTAACTCCATGGCCACTTCCTCTTTTTCTAACTTACAAATAATATTGGTTTGCATGAATTGACACTTTTGTCTTTATGAGTTTTCATCATATTCTCTTGTCTTTTCCCACAAAGAGCTATATTAAGGGATTCTTATCTTCTCTCTCCTCCCCTAAAGAGCCCCCTGACCAAAGTGCAGTTGGATATTTCTATAGCTACAGTTGGCCTCTGTACTGTAATATCATGAAACACAAGGAAATTTTGTGCATTTGTCCCTAAGGCTATGACTCTGAAATTTTGTATCCTCTGTAACTATGAAATATCCTCCTCTAATTCCATGGGATAAAGAAAAAAGAATGGAAGTTAGGCATACATGTGTTGATTTGTTCAGAGCCCATACACTTGTTCAGTGTTCTCACATTCTGGAATTCCTGTACTGCTCTATGTACATCCGTTCCTGCCCCTATTATATTTCTATCCATTTTGAGATGTATCTACTGAGCTGCTCAAGAGAAGTAGAGAGGAAAAAAAAAAAAGAAGTAGAGAAGATGCTTCTCTAAGCTCTGCCCAGAGGTGGCAGCCAGTATGCAACTGTGCAGGCCTCCTCCAGAGAGCTTTTGAATTTCAGAGGCTGGAAATGAAATGCTGGTGCCCTGAGATAGTCTCTTTCTCAGGAACAGCATGAAACAACACCCTTGTCTAGCTCTAGGGATTAATTAACACTGCTCTAAAATAAATTCCATAGAAGAATTTTGCTTCTCTGCAAAAGAAAGACATTTTTACATCTAGACTAATTTGCTCTTAGATGTGACTAAGGATGATCTCCTTACATAGTCATCTTCTGGAAACAGCTGATGACTTTAAATCTAAAAAGCACCCTTACTACCACTATGACTAGGTCTTGCCCATAAGGATGCAGAGGGTATAGGAAGTGTGATCTTTGCCATAGGCTGTGCCTAGAGTTAAGTGTTCCAGGTGGTGATGGTAATGGAGATTGGGGTTGACATACAGTTTAACCTAACTCGAGAGATAGCCCTGTTGGTACTCACTGGACAGAAAACCAGGAAGGGATAGAGGATTGTTCCAGGAAATCTTAGGAGAGTCTTTGCTGATCCTCTTCTCTAGAGTCAAATGGCAACTAGAAGAGTGGAGCAGCCATGAGGCACCCACAATGCACCACGAAGCCCACCAAGATTCCCAGCTTCTCTGCTCCTCCTCCAGATCTTCTATCTCTCCCTCATTAGTGCTGAGCAATTCCCCAAGGGGTGCTACTCTGCAGCTCTCCTGCCATTGTGCTCTCATAAAGTGGTATCACAGAACAATTGTAGGCTACCTCCCACACTTCATTAAGTTTTACAAAGTCTGATAAAATGTTTGCTTCTTATCAAAGAGAACAAATGTTGTCTTCCAACAGATATACAGGCCAAATAAGGATGTGCACCTAAGGATGCCATGACTAGAGGAGGGAAGGACAGGAGGTAGGCACACTAGGAGACCAGTATCATAAAGGATCAAAATTACATCTTCAAGTGTTCATTAATACAGTTACTAAGATTCCTAAAATCTCTGTATATTAATAATAACTAAAAGCCATAGATAATTTAAATAAATATCTAACCTTTTGGTTGAAGGTTCCAGTTCTGTGTTTCTTTCTGATTTTAGTGAAATTTGAGGCATCCTGGAAACCCTTTTTCTATATAAAATATATTCCCTAAATTATGAGTAGGAGGGGCAGAGGGAGAGGGACAGAGACTCTCAAGAGATTCTGCACTGAGCACAGAGCCCAATGCAAGGCTCGTTCTCATGACTCTGATATCATGACCTGAGCTGAAACCAAGAGTCAGGCACTTAACACACTGCACCACCCAGGTGCCCCAACACAATAACATTTAGCACTTATTGAGTCTCTTCTATTAATTGTGGCTCAAAGGACCACATTTATGCTGGAAGCAAAAAAGTAAATAGAATGTAGTCCCTACTCTGAGGGAGCTTCTAAGAGAATGGAGGATGCCAACATGTAAGTTAATCATGGCAAAAGAGCCAGAGAATGTTTCAAGTATGTGGGAAATTGAAAAGCAGTGATTGTTCATGCCTGAAGGTGTTGAGAAAACCTACTCAGATAAAGTGACATTTCAGTGTGAGAACCTTGAAAGATAGATAAATAGAAGTTCACCAGGTGGTGAATAACTTGGCAGAGGGATTCCAGAGTCACCATGAAAGAGCAATGGTCATGAATACTTGTTTTGGTTGCATGTGGAGGGTCTGGTGGAGTGGAGTGAGAGATGAGCTGGAATAGCAAGTTTGAGTCAGAATGCATATTCTTATTTTGTCCTTTTACCTCTGGGGGAAATGTTAGTAGACATTCAAGCAGGGGAAGGACACTGTCATGTGTTTGTTTAGAGTAACATCTCTGTTGGCAGTGTTGTGAGTAGGGAGAGACAGGAGGTAGGAAGGTATACTAGGAGCTGGAAGGTTGTGGGCATAAAAGATCAGAGATAAGGCAGAACAGTGGGGAAGAAGGGATGAATCTAATTGATTCCATTGGGTAAAGTAGTAAGATTTGGTAACCACTCAGTGTAAGGTAGTGCTAAAGAAAAGAAGGGTTGAAGTCACTTTGAGATTTGGGTTAAATGACTGGATAATTATGATGACAACTATGAGAATAACGTGCATAGCTTTGAATGTGTTGAGTCTGAAGTGCATACACATGTCCAGGTGGAAACACCTAGAAACAATCGGAAGAAGAATGTGTGTGGAGGATAAATGTTTGCAAAGGTGAAGACTGGAGAAAAAACAAACACATGGTAATTAAACTGAGTGTGGTGGTAAAAATTCCTCAGGGGCACATAGTAGGGATGAAGGGGAGGAAAGTGCTTTAAAATTTCAAATTTAGTGAACATTTGAGAGGAGGACAGCCAATGATTTGGAGTCAGAGAGGTAAGAGAACTAGCAGAAAGGGTTGTGGAAATGCTAAGGGAGGAAAAGTTTGAAGAGGAAGAGTTTGATGAACAACCACCTAGGTCATAAAAAAAAGGAGAAATGTTATACCCCATGATTGTATTCATTGTCATTCTCCAGGAACACAAAACTACTAGGATATATATAAATGTATTTAAAAGTTAAGTAAAAACATTTATATATAAATAAGTATAAAGAGATTTATTATATGAAATTGGCTGATGTAGCTCTCAAGGCTGGGAAGTACTAAGATCTGTAGCTATCAAGCTGGAGACCCAGGTGTGCTGGTCCAGTCGGAGTCTGAAGGCAGGAGAAGATGGATGTCCCAGTTCAAGAGAGGCAGAGAAAGAGAATTCTTTCTTACTCAGGTTTTTTGTTCTGTGCAGGACTTCAGTGGATTGGATGAGGCCCAGCCACAGGGGAGGACAGTCTCCTTTACTCTCAGTCTACCAGTTCAAATGCTAATCTCATCCAGAAACAACCTCACAGACGTACTGAGAATGATGTTTAACCAAATATCTGGGCATCCCATGTCCCAGGCAAGCCAATACATAGGATTTACTATCACAGCAGTGAAAAATCACTAGTGACCAGCAAACTTACCAAGAGGAATTCTAGTTGAGCGGTTCTGGTGATATCCAAATATCAAAAGATTGAGAAATAAACGGGGAAGTGAATAAATGGACAAAGTAGGTGAAGACTTCTCATTCAAGATAGTTGACTGAACAAAGAAGAAAAGAGATAAAGCAATAAATCCAAGAGGAGCACAAGTTGAGGAAGGAGGTTTTTTTTTTTTTTAAGGTGAAGGAAATTTGAGTGTGTTTAATATTTATTGGCTGAGACAGGCACTTGTGAAGAGCAAATGATTGAAATGACACATGAAAAGAAGAAATAATTGATAGGGCAGGATATTGAGGGAGGCCTTAAAGAATGAGGTTTATATGCAAATAGTTAGAAAATAAAGCAACCTAATTGTAATAATAATTATAATAATAACACAAAGTAAGAAATACGTTCCATTGCTTAAATACTAGATTTAGCTTTTAAACATTCAGAGATGTGAAAGATCTATGGAGAATTATATCCCAAAACATGTTCCATGCATTTATACAAGAAAATGAATGATACCAAGTGATTGCAAACATAGGTGGTGTGATTTGCTTCCAAATGTCCCAGAGTGTGAAGCTTGATCATTATAAAGGTGTCAGGAACACTATCTTGAATTGCTATCTAAAGCCCCTGCCTCATTCATCTGGCTACAATCTCAAAGAGATAACAAGTCGAAGAAGCTACTTAGCTCAGAGAAGAAATGTCACAGAAAAATCTTGAAGTGTTATAGATTCTTCAGGAATGACACAATTATCTTCTGTAGCATTCAACCCCAGAATGGAAGTGAAATGGGAGATTACTCTGAACCTATGCAGAATGTCATCATTATGCAGGATTGAACCACACCGAATGATAGTAAGCTTTAGCCAATAGGGGACTCTGTTCTATTTCCAAGGCTTGGCACCTAGAAAGCATTTAAAAAATATTGGTCGAATGAGTGAATGAGAATGTTGTGATCTTAGAAATGCAAGTCTTCACATAAATTGAATTTCAACACACAAAGGAAATTCTTTAAAGGCCAAATTCCTAGGCATCTTTGGAACTTTGAAGCAGAACTCTTCAAAACATAAGACCAGGGCACCTGGGTGGCTCAGTTGCTTAAGCATCTGCATTTCAGCTCAGGTCATGATCCTGGAGTCTCAGAATCAAGCCAGATGTTGTCAGGCTCCTGGCTAAGCAGGAAGTCGGCTTCTCCCTCTGTCCCTCCTCCTGCTCCTTGTCTCTCTCGCTCACTCTCTCTCTCACATAAATAAAATCTTTAAAAAACAAAAACAAAAACATAAGACCAAAAGGTACTGGAGGGGCAAGGTGAGATGCAAGCTTGTAGAAACAGTGTCCCTGACACATGACTTGCAGTGAGGAGGTTGAATTGTTCTCTCTCTGGTGGATGCTCCACCAAGCTGTCCAGCTCCCCTTAAGACTGAGGCACTCCTGTCCTATCACGCGGGCATATTGGTGGCTGACAGCTCTTAGCTGAGGGACCCTCAGGGAATTACCCTCAAGGGAGGAGAGAGCCATTTAGCCTCAGGCCCTGCCACTTCCCCAGGAGCAGCGCACATTCAGGGTCAGTGGCAGGGTCAGTGGTGGTGGTAATAGAGCCCATGCCCCTCGCCTCAAGATGAAACAGCTTTGAGTGGCCATCCCGGCTCCAGGCCTTTCCCTAGGATTGTCTGAGGTCTGTGTTTTGCCTTATCACAGTCCCATTCTTGGCTCTACCCAATTCTTCCGCTCCCTCCCAGCTGTTGGTCTCCACAAGCAACGTCCTACAAACCTCATGCATGCGCAGTTCTCCGCCAGAGTTGGCCTGCTCTGGAGCCTGACAGGAGACATTCTGTGCCACTTATTGTTTCTAGATAGACAAGTGGGTACTTTTTCAAGAGCTAAAACATTTCAGGGAGAATTGAGCTAAGGGCCTTGGTTCTAGTTCAGTGCTAGACTCCCATGAATTACAAAAAAATGTAAAATGGTAACCAGAGAATCTGGGAGGGCTGAGTTGGCTTGCATGGGCCAGAACGAGTGTCTTTGTCCTCTTACACAGAGAGGGTCGATTCCTCACTATTGTAGCTACACATCCATGCTTTTTGGCACCAAAACATCCTTCACTAGGGTTTTCATTTTCTTATCCCGATTCTTCCAAAGGTTATTCCCCTTTTATTTCTGTTGCTTTGGGTACTTAATTTTTCCATTCTTAGGAAAGCTCTAATTCTGAGCAGATATTGCAACTTCTCTTTCTGACCCAGGAGAAAACCAAAGATGAAATTTTTAATTTCCTGTCTTTGCTAGAGTCTGTTCCGAAGACTAGAGCCAAATCTAGGTATTTCCTGAGACTCTTAGAACTTCTTCATCTTGAATCTCTCTTTTCTATTGCTTAGTTGCTTATTATAATGTTAGGACATTTAAAGATGTTTTCCATTTAATTTTAAGTATTGGTAACATTTATTTAGCACTTATCACTTGTTTATGTGACATTTCTATTTAAAATAAAGCACAGATACAGACAGTCATACAAAAACGCATAGATTAGTGAACTATGTGTTTATTGTAACCCCTACTCAGGATTAGGAATAGGACTTTTCCAGTTATGCCAGAAACCACTCCCTAGATCCTAATCCAATCTCAGCATTCCTCCTCCCCAAACTAGCCGCCATCCTGAGTCTATAATAATACACTTCTATTATTAGAAGCCATTAATAATGGCTTCTTTGTATGACTTCATAGTTTTCTAGAAAAGTAATGCACCCTTAAACTGTACGTTAATTAGGTTGCTGTATTTTAAAAATTTAAGTCTTTTAAATCTCTCTTGAGGCAGTTGGATAGCTCAGTCAGTTAAGTGTGGGACTGTTGGTTTCAGCTCAGGTCATGATCTCAGGGTCATGAGATTGAGCCCTGCATGTGGCTCCATGCTCAGCACGGAGTCTGCTTGAGATTCCCTCTCTCTTTCTCTCTCTCTCTCTCTCCTTCTGCTTCTCTCCTCCACCCCCATGCTTTCTCTCTCTTGCTCACTTGCTGTCTCTCTCTCTAAAATAAATAACTCTCAAAAAAAGTTAATCTCTCTTAATGTGCAGTTCTCCTTCCATCGCTTTCTTTTTCTCACAAATTCTTTTTTGAACAACCTGAGGTATCAGAGCTGTAGTTTCTCACGGTCTAGATTTTTCACTTTGACACTTTATTATCTTTTCTCTATTCCCTACAAATTGTCAGCTGGATCCAGACATTTGGCCAGACTTGCGTTTGTTTCCTTCTGCAAAAAAAAGAAATTTCAGTCCCCATTACGTCCACTCAAATGTCTTTATGGAAGCTCAAATTGCCCTGTATTTGGCTAGTAGGAGCCTCTACATGTTGGCTTCTGAATCCTTTTAATCCACTTTTTGATAGCTTCTTTGCTATAACAAGGTTTCCGGGCTCATCTTGTATATTTCCAGCCCCAAATAGTTACTGCTCTAGAAGCATCTGGATGTTTTGGGGAGGTGAGGTTTGGGATGGGGTTGGGTGGCGGTGATGATAGTACTTCAAAACCACAATCTGCTGGGAATGGTGATTATTTCCAGGTCTCTTCAGTGGACAGTGTTACTTTATGAGTTCCTATCAATAGGCCTAATTGAGATTCAGGAACACAGGGTTTTTTACTTAAAAAGTAATACAGAAGTTCTTTACTTCTGTATTATATCTCTATTTCTTTTCTTCCATAGCAAAAATCTTAGCTCTTAAGGACACAGGGGATGACAGAATCAGGATACTGTGCTGTTGTTCATTTACTCAGTTCCAATATTATATTCACAAATACTGGCAATATGATCACTGAAACTAAATGCTTTTTGCATATACTTTCCTCATCTCACATTAATTTTTATAGCTTATTACATCTGGATTAGTCCAGATAATAATTACATATAGACATTAGTCCTATACCTTCTCCTTTTAATGCTTATTTGATCTTAGTTCTATAACTAAATGTTTTATATATTTAGTCCTTACCATCAGCCCTTGTGTCTATTTCTTTGTCGTGATTTTTATTCTCATTTATGGTATTTTCTGAAGCTCATTTACAGTATATTCATCAGGAAGGGCTCATGGGAATAATATTCCTTGAGTTCTTACATGTTGATAACAGTTTGTTTATGCTCTTCATATCTGAAAGTCAGTTTGGCTGGATAAAAAATCCTTTTTAAAATATTTCCTTTAGACATTCCTTGAGTACGTTAATTAGGTTGCTGTATATTTTTTCCTATCATAAAACGTTGTTGTAAAGTATGGTGATAGCTTAATTTTTTTCCCTTATGAATCACTTGCCTTTCCCCCAGATGCTCAAATATTTTTTTTTCTTTTTAAAACCGTATGAATTTATTAGAATATGCCTTGACATTGGTCATTCTGAGTTGATGGTCTCTGGTGGCTGGTGTGTCTTCCAATAGATATTTTCAATTCTTTTTTAATTTTAGGAAATTTTTTCTCGAACTATTTTTTTTTTTCGAACTATTATTATAGCACTTATTCTCTTCCTTGCTTTGGTTTTCTTCCACGGGGATTTCTGTATTATGGAATTTGAATCTTCTTTGGCTATCTTTTCTTTGTCATGTTCTTTTAAAATCTTTTTATCTCTTTATTTCTTTTTGATTTTTAAAATCTTTGTCCTTACCACTTTCTATTTTCTGGAGGCATATTTTATGTTTATTTGCTTTTGTGTTCGTTCTATTATAGTCTTCATTTCTGAAATGTCTTTTCATTTATTTATAATTCTTTCCTATGCTCTGTCACTTCATTTCTGAGTTTTTCTAATTCTGATTTATATTGTTCTTTTACATCTTGTATCATTTCTTAATGTTTTAGCTCATTTTGAAATAGGTTACAGTTTTGATCTGTCCCTGTCTTTCTGATATGCTTTTATTATCTGTAGTGATGTGATTCTCCTCTTTATTCTCTTTTATCTTACAATAACTTTGCATAGGACTTGACTTCGATACTTTTTCTGCTGCTCATTTTTATGTTAAATCAGATTCCTGAAATTTTAGAGACCTGGTTCAGGGTAGCTTTTCTAACTTTACAGAGTTTCCTCTTCTGTTGTTTTCCAGGACTTCTGTTTCTGAAATTTTATTTTTATTTTTTTTAAGATTTTATTCTTTTATTCATGAGAGACACAGAGAGAGAAATGAGGCAGAGACACAGGCAGAGGGGAGCCTGATGTGGGACTGGATCCTCAGACTCTGGTATCACGTCCTGAGCCAAAGGCAGATGCTCAACTGCTGAGCCACCCAGGCGTCCCTCTTTCTGAAATTTTAAAGGCCTGGTTCAGAGTGGCTTTTCTAACTCAGAAAGTTCCCTCTTTCATTGTTTTCCAAGACTTCCATGGCTTTTCTAAAGCTTCTGTTCTCCTCCTCCACTTTTATTTGTATTTTTTCTTTCCTTTGTCTCTATTGGGCCTATTCTGTTCAATTTTTTTTTTTATTCTGTTCAATTTTGACTACATTCCAGCAATTTCCCCTTAGTGCATGGCCCTTTCCTGAAAAGGAGCCTTTTCCTGAAAGAAAGTTTAGAAGGACTAGATTCCTCCAGGGCCTCCAGTCCTCACAGAGAGGGATCTTTGTATTCACCCATTACTGGATTAGCTAAAACCCTTTTGGATTCAGTGACTGTTGTCAAATGGGCACACGGTGATGGTGCTTTGTCTTTACTTCTCTCTATTTTCTTCTGCACAGACCCTGATACCATGCTTGCTGGTGTTGTGGCTGTGGTAGTTTATCCTCACCAGCTGGTATTCTGAAGTTTGTAAAGAAATCTAATCATCTAGTTTCATTGTAAATGTTGACCATACATTTTGGTTTGCTATTTAATTGATTTATCTGTTTTAATGTAGATCTAAAAGAAAAATATACCGTGTCCATCATTCTCTTCTCCCAAGCACTATTTGTCAAGCACCCTACATATACTGTCTCATTCAATTTTCAGGCTGTCCCCATGGGGTAGGAATAATTATTATTCTTATTTCACATACAAGGAAACTCAGGTTCAAGGAGTCAAATGGTTTTTTAAGATCACTTGACCAGTAAGTGATAGTGCTAGAATTGGGACCTATGTCTGCTTGATCCCTAAGTCTGCTAAACTTTATGTATAAAATATATTAAAACCAGTCTTCAGGGCAGCGAGTGACTCAGCAGTTTAGCGCCACCTTCAGCCCAGGGTGTGATCCTGGAGACCCAGGATGGAGTCCTATGTCAGGCTCCCTGCATGGAGCCTGCTTCTCCCTCTGCCTGTGTCTCTGCCTCTCTCTCTCTCTGTGTCTCTCATGAATAAATAAATAAATAATCTTAAAAAAATAAAATAAAATAAAACCGGTCTTCAAAATTTAAAATGTACATTTCCATGGAATGTTTTCCTAATCAAATGGTTGCAATTAATGGTTAAGAGAATATTAGAAAATGTGCATCTTTAATAAGAATTGGATGATTTTTTTTCTTTTGTGCACACTCCCAAATTTCTCTGAGTATGTTATGTCCAAATTGAAGATCCCAATACACCTTATCTTAAAAATTAAAATGAGCATAGTTGAAAGGTTCTGTGGCTAGTCTCAAAAGTTTATTTAACCCATGATTTACCTGAAATACAGTACAAATATGTGTATGCATGTATATACAAATATATAAATATGTATACATACACACACTTGATTAAAGAAGCAAATCATGCATCTGCAATAGTAAGTTTTAGCATCATTGTTTAGATGCATAAGGATTAAAGAAATAGGATCTGTGTTCAGATAAACTTCAGTTTGACTTCTTTATTTTTATCTTCATTTACCTTGGTCAAATTTTTCAGCTCATTCAAAACTCAGTTTCCTTATTTGTAAAATGGGGATCATTTCCTATGGTTGTCCTCAATGTAAAACGACAACGCAAGTGAAGCGAAACACTTAAGTCAGTGCCCAGAAAGAATAAGCACTCACTAAATATGCATAGTTGTTAAACACAAGAAAAACAATAAATAAATTAGGCCAATCAGGGGAAGTAGATGGAGGATTATAGCTATCCTGAAAATAAATTTTATATAATATAAAGCATTTACAAATAGATGGCTTTTTGGTTTGTTTTAGAGGGGAGGATTTTTAGAAAATTTATCAAAGATCAATGCATGCCTTTAAAATTTTTTCTCACAACTGGGAAAAACAATTTCAGGAAGTAGCCTTAGAGTAGATAGTCCAGTGTGGACACATACGGTTCACACATAACATAAAAAGTATGTACAATCGAGATATTTGGTGTGTAGGGGCCAAAGGCAGGTTGCCCCAAAATGGGCCATTTGGGCATGAACATTATTTTGAGTTGAAAGTAGTCAAAACCCAGTGTGTGCAGGAAAAGCTCTCTTTCTGGTCCTTGCCTACCTTTCTATTGAAAAGGAGAGCCTGTACCAGGAAGAGAGCTATTAACAGAAACCTTTACCTAAGAAACTTACTTATCTACACAGTAGGGCAGCCTTTGTTTTTCTAAAAGCCTCCTTTCACATTTTTGCTAATGAGCTTTCTCTCCTTTGTATCCTTAGGCCTTACTCCTCTCTTTAGCTCATATAAGCTTCATATTGCCTCATTGTCTTTAGAATAGCCATGTCTGGGTGGATTCCTGTATGTAAGCCCATTAAAGTTGACTTTTCCCTGACAATATGTGTCATGTTAACTTGATTCTAATTCCCGCTGGAAGGACCTTAAAGAGAAAAAAAATTTTTTTCCTTCTCAACAGGTGTCACTTGGAAGTTGACTTCCTGTAGTGTGTTGTGGGACCAAATTGGAAATTGCCCCATTGGGCAAAACTTTGTCAGGCCTCCCCAGGACATGATATGGAAGGTCATTTGTAACACTGATAATTTAAACAAATTGGACTGAAGTGGTAACTTGAAGTATGCATTGGTGAGACTTGTTAGAATATTTACCTGCAATGAGTTTAACTGGATATAAAAGTGTGGTTCTTTTTGGATAATGTAATACACCTTACCTTCCCCCACTGGGTTTGTTATTTCATGATGTTTGCTAGAGAGATAATAGAAGGTTTTAATTTTATTGAGCAAAAATATGTGATTTGAAATGTATACGTGTAATGGCTCCTCTAATTTCTGACTATAATATCATCTATTCAATGATAATACACCTGTTAACATACAGAAGCCAACACAGAGGTCGTCTCCTGTGTCCAGAACCTGGGGTAGATAAAGTTTGGGTATGGTGCTTGTATTGCAAAAGAAATCACCTGGTACCTCAGGAGATGTTTCGAGTTGAGGTGCATTCCTGCTAATTAGTGATTGTGCTTGTGTGCCTGCCTTCCCAGGCTGAGCTCCTCTCCCCATTTCTCTCCTCAAAACCACCTGGGAAGTCCAGTAGTACTTGCTGACAATAAGCATGGGTAAGAGTGAATGAACAGTTGCCTCCAGTACATTCTTTTTATTTTTTTTTAATTTTTATTTATTTATGATAGTCACACAGAGAGAGAGAGAGAGGCAGAGACATAGGCAGAGGGAGAAGCAGGCTCCATGCACCGGGAGCCCGATGTGGGATTCAATCCCGGGTCTCCAGGATCGCACCCTGGGCCAAAGGCAGGCGCCAAACCGCTGTGCCACCCAGGGATTCCCCTCCAGTACATTCTATGAAAGAAAATCATAATGGAAAAGAATCTGTTAGCTAATGTTAACTGTAAAAAACTTCCTGCTACAAATGTTAGTTGTGAGACATACATAACAGATGATATTCAGCTCCAAGAATCTAGAAGATTCTTTTTGTGTTCCCAGTTCCTAGAAAAGATGCATTTCTTAGCAACTGTTTTTTTTTCTTTTTTTTTAAAGATTTTTATTTATTTGAGAGAAAGAGAGCGAGCATGAGAAGGGGAGAGATAGGCAGAGAGAGAAGGAGAAGTGAGCTGCCTGCTGAGCAAGGAACCCGATGCCCGGCTTGATCCCAGGACCCCAGGACCATAGCCTGAACTGAAGGCAGACACTTAATCTGCTGAACCAGCCAGGCACCCCTGTTTTTCTTTTTTTTTCTTTTTAAGACTTTATTTATTTATTCATGAGAGATACACAAAGAGAGAGAGGCAGAGACATAGGCAGAGGGAGAAGCCGGCTCCATGCAGGGATCCCGAAGTGAGACTCGATCCAGGAACTCCAGGATCACACCCTGAGCCAAAGGGAGATGCTCAACCATTGAGCCATGCAGGTATCCTTGTTTTTATTTTCTGATAGGTATTTTGTGAACTCTGAAACAAATGGCAGGGAGGAGGACTCCTTTGCCCTTCAAAGTCCTTCCAGCTGGACTTAGAATCAAATTGTCATGAGCAGACTAACAGGAAAAAAGTAAAATTTAATAGGTGTACCTATGGGAAATCCACACAGAAGTAGAAATTCCAAAGACAATGAGGGCACATGAAGCTTACATGAACTAAGGAGATGGGTAAGGGCCTGGGGATACAAATGTTGGAAGACCATTAGTAGGAAAGTAAAAGGAGAATTTTGGAAAAACAAGGTTGTCCTATTATGTGGTTAAGTTCCTTAGGTAAAAGGGGGGATGTCTCTGTTAACATTTCTCTTCCTGGTACAGGTTCTCCTTTCCAACATAAAATTAGGCAGTTGAGGACCAGGAAAAGAGCTTTTCCTGATATGCTGGATTTTGATGACTTTCAACTCAAAATAATGCTCCTGCAAAGTGGCCTATCATGGCCCCTACACAAATAATGATTCATTCTTTGCTTCCATCACTAAGAAGCCAGTCATATTTGTCATCTGTCTCTATAATATCTAAGTTCTAAAGACACAAACTTTTATGTAGTTAGTTATCTGGAGAACAGGGATATATCTCTATATTTTCATCGTCCCTTCATTGTGATTGCCTCATTTATCATTTATTCCCCAGTCTATATACATTTCTGTCAGTCATATCAAATCCTTTTTGAATCTAGTTAAATTAGATCCACACCTAACATTTCCAAAGTCAGAACAAGAGTTCATAAGGAGGCCTACATCCCTTCACATTGTTTGATCTGGTAATGAAATCATCACTTATTAAAGAAGATAAAGTTGCAAGGATTTCATATGATCTATTCCATTTGTTGTCTTTTGAAGAAAAAAACCCACAACTTTCTTCCTCATTTACTTGTTACGATCAGTAATTGCATCTTTACCAAATAAAGAATTTGTAAGATCCTGTTTCTGAATTCTATGTGTGGTGTAACAGAGTTTTTAAAAATTCTTTCTTGACTTAGTTTTGAGGCCCTGGCTGGAGGCTGGTAGTTACCCCTCTTGAGCAGCTAAATTCACACCCACAATCATCTGCTTTATATGGGGCGTCATACTCTAGGCCACTTTATACCTGCTTTGATTCAACCAGACAAACCAGAGATTGCCCATCTCCCCCAGAGCCTGAGGCATTTATTCAAATTGGTGAATTTTAAATCTGCTTGTCTTGCCTCATGCTTTCTTTCCCACAGAAACCACATTAAGGTGCTTTTCCCCCACATTCCCCTTCCACCTCATGAGTGACCTGGTTGCCTCCCCTGTGTGGTCCTTTGTAGCATGCTGTGTTCTCTCCAGGGAGCTGTATAACAGAACTGTAACCTAGGTGCCTGTTTCTCTCTCTTGATTTGCATCTGGGTCTTATCAGACTTCCCTCAAGGTTAAACCAGTGAGTGATACTTAACAGACATGTCTGTTCATTGCTCTGGGTTTTAAAAATTTTAGCAGTCCACTTTTTAAGGAATTTCTATTTATGTTTTTAGGTTTTCTGTTTTGTTTCCTGAGATTTGCTTTGGTTTTTGCTATCATTCTATCATTTGAAAAGATCAAAAATAGAATGTAAACCACACAAAGTACATTTCAATATGTTTTCACCAAAAAGTATCAATTAAAGCAAATGTATAAAACAAAAAATTGGAACTTTTTTCATATATGCTTGCAAAAATGATAGTCTCCTAAAATATTTAAAAATCTATTAAAATTATAAGGCAAAATGCGAATTATAAGGAATAGATATCAAAATTTAAAATGTTATTTAGTAGTGTTGTTTTAAATTTAATTTTTAAGATATTTAATCAAATCTTATTAAGTATTTTTAGAAAGAACTAATCACAATCTGAGAGTTCAACAACCATCAGGTTGCAAACGTAATGAAACAATGTCATGTTTCATGTGTGTAATGTCCTGCCTAGGGATTCTCAACTGGGGAGATTTGGCAATGTCTGTAGACATTTTTGATTGTCATAAACTGGGCTGGGGAGAAACTACTGGCTTCCAGAGGTTGGAAAGCTGTAATGCTGCTACATCTGAGTATCTTACGATGCATAGGCGAGCACCCCCTCTCCACCAAAAAGCAAAATAGAAGACCAAAAACAACTCAGAGAATTAATGTACCCCAAATGTAAATTGCTCAGGCGTTGAGAAACCCTGGTGTATGTCTATGTCTATGTCTACGTGTATGTGCATATGCATATATTAATTATACACACACAAATGTAAGAGTAGTATGAATTGTTTAAAATTGTAAAACGTTTCTCAGCTATCATGTATAATGGCTGCACCCATCTTATTAATTTGTGAGTACCCCTGGAACCATGAATTGGAACACAAATAAAATCAAGAAAACATTTTAGCATGGCTGGGAAATAATACTTTGTTATGCAATAGTCTTTGGTGTGCATACTACCTCAGAGGAAACATTTGGCAGGTTAATTAATTTGTCTTGTCTCTTCAACACCTCTGCCACTGAGATCTTCTTCATATTCCAAAGCAGGGTGGGTGCATCAAGCAGTGGCACAACCCACAAACCTTTACAGCAAGTGAATGAAGTCGTTCTATATGTAGTGAATCTGGGGCATGAGGTGAAGGGTGTTTCTTTGGGGTTTTAACAATGTTGGCCATAAGGGTGGATGTAGATAATATAAGAGGTGCTATGCCAGTGAAAGATCCCGAGGGACAGAGGCACCTATGCAGCCCTTAAAACCTTTATTTGTGTGTGAGTGCAGTGTGCTATGGGGACCCTCTAAAGCACCTGCCCAAGCACAGAGGCCCCTAGGCTCACATCTAAGGGCAGAACTGACATAAATACTTAAAAAAAAAAAAAAAAGTGTGAAATTTGAGGCCTTGGATTTTCAGCTTGAAACCACAAGGTGTTTAGGTGGGAACCAAGTCAGAAATGAATGGCGTACGGTAATATTAGAAGAATTTGTTTTACATTTATACTTGAATACTGTCACAAAGGACAAGCATTTCTGTACATCTGGTAGTCTCCTGAGTAAAATATAGAGCATGTGTAGACTAATCCCAGGCAAAGTCATCTGTGCCTAGAGCAAGATGAGAAGTGAAAAAGCCTGATGTGGGCGAGGCCTGGGGGCACAGGGACCCTTGATCCTGAAGCTGCCTTTGCTTGATTCTACCCAGGGGATCACAGTGAAAGAAAACTTAGGTTTAAATACTTTCACTTTGCTGGATCTTATTTCCCTTCCCCACTCCAATTTCCCTGGTTCATTTTCTCTTAATTGGTCCTGATTGGAAGTCATCATAAATCAGAATAATTTCTCTTTCATGCTCTTCAAATTTTAACTTACCAAAAAAAGTCTTTAGCTGGAAATGTCCATAAAAGATGAATGTCAGTGGTTTCATCTCTAACAGGGAGAAAATGAAACTCAGACATTTTGGAGTCACAGTCAAACTACCTCAGTATGAATGTGAATTGATTTATACAGGGCCTTTAAGAAACTTCATGTCCTTTTTGGAATATACTAAGCAGGAATCACTCTCTCACAAATCCAGAAATTATAGCCACCCGTGAAGTTAAATGCTATATCTGTCTTAGCCTGGGTCTGTACTAGGCTGATAATTTACTTCAAGACTCAAAAAAGCGATTTGACTCTGCTATCTAGTTCTTGAAATGACTTATGTAATACTGAGTATTTAGATAAAGGCTGAAGATTTCCTTCCTTCCTTCCTTCCTTCCTTCCTTCCTTCCTTCCTTCCTTCCTTCCTACCTTCCTTCCTTCCTTCCTTCCTGCTTTCCTTCCTTCTTTTCCATCCTCCCTCTTTCTTTCCTTTTCTCCTCCTCTTTTCCTTCTCTCCTTCCTTCCTTCCCTCTTGCCCTTTCAGATTTCCTTCTAGATTGTTGAGATTGAGAAGAGGTAGGATATGTGTAAGTTACATCATTAATAGTTAATTGAATAGTTAATTGAATTGACTAGTTGAATAGTCAACTTATATTATCTATTAACTTCCTTAGTTTGTAGAATCTGGGCATAAACCTCAGAGAAAACTTGAGAAGACATTGTAACAAAATAAATCTAAGTTCCTGACTTAAATCATGGGCTAGTCTATTTTTTGAAACAGTTTTAAAACTTTTCAAAACTCAGTACATTAGTGCTGTATAGATAAATCATGAAGGTCAACCAAAAAGATCCAGAGAAGATTGATGTTAAGAGAGTAGAACTTTCATTTTGGAGCTGTATCTCACTCTCTCTCTCTCTCTCTCTGTTCAATAGAGACACTTCCAAATAGAGTTCCTCTCATGCTGTCATCTTGGTTAAGGCCAATAGGAAGGCTGCTTTACATTATGTTTTACTTTTTGGCCATATAACTTTGAAACCCTGAGCTTCAGTTTATTCATAAAGTGAGACAGCCATTTTATTTGCTTTGCAGAGTTGTGAAGCCTGAGTGGTAAATTCAGTTATAATGTTGGTCAAACCCCAAAGCTTTATGCTGATGCAAGGCAGTAGTACTGCAGCAAACATCAGGTTTTGTTTTAAAGATTTTATTTGCTTATTTATTTTTTGGGGGGTGAGGAGAACATGCAAGCAGAGGGTGGGGCAAAAGGGGGAGGAGCAGACTCCATGCTGAGCACAGAGCCCAATTTGGGTGATCTCTTGGCCCTGAGATCATGACCTGAGCTGAAATCAAGAGTCAGGTGCTTAACCTACTGAGCCATGCAGGTGCCCCCAGACATAAGTGGTTTTATTTATTTTTATTTTTTATTTTATTTTTTTCATAAGTGGCTTTAAAGAATGAAGATGGGACAGTTGTTATCTTATGAAGGACAAAGGGTACAGGATATAATCCTAGGTTTAGGCATGTGGAGCCGGTAAGGTGCCTCTAAGAGGAGGGGTAAAAAGGCAAAAGATAAGTTTTTCTCACTTCCAGTTTTGCTCAGGCTTTGTCTAGTATTTAATCATTCTTCTCACTTGATAGGGCCATTTATGTTCAGTCTACTGAAGCAAAAACAGATTTTATGGTTTTCAGATTTGGGGAGTGGCATCCTTATGATATACAGAATTATTTTCTCCCACAAGATAGTGGCATCGACAAGATATTAGAAATATTTCTCCCACATTTCTGCCTGTCCAGAAAAAACATGTCCCTCTCCTTAGCCTTCCAACATATGTGGAAAAAGAAAAATATGAAGACTTCTAAGTATTTATGTCTTGAATGGGATTTCCTATTTTATTAAAGTAATTGGGTTTATAAGATACACATCTGCCTATTTTTATGCCTGTACATGTACAGTACACGTACAATAAGGTGGTAATAGAAACAGATGGGAAGGGAAGGGAAAGGAGGGGACAGAGAAGGAAGGGGAGAGAAAGAACAGGAACATTTATCAGGCATCTACTGTTTGTCAAACACTGCATCACACATTTTACATTTTAGAAAATTAAACCACATAGTCTGGTATTTTCTTTGCCAACTCCAGTGACTACTGGACATTGAGACTAATTTATTGTTTTCAGATTAAGTGGTAATAATTTTAAAAATCACTTTTTAAATTTCTCTGAGCCAGGTGGTATCTTTAGGTGATGTAGTCAGTTTGGCTGATATAACAAAAATATCACGGAATGGATAGCTTTAACAGCAAACACATTTCTCACAGTTCTGCAGGCTGAGAAGTCTAAGATTAAGGAGTTGGCGGATTATGGTATCTGATGAGGACCTGCTTCCTGGCTCCTAGGCAGCCATCTTCAAGCTGTGTCTTCATTGGTGGAAGCAGTGGGATAGCTCACTGGGGTCTCTCCTATTATAGCAGTAAACCCACTCCAGAGGGCCCCACACTCTAGACTGAATCACTCCTTCCCCCAGGCCCCACTTCCTGATACCTTGAAGTTGAGGGCTAGGATTTTAACATATGAATGGGGGCAGGGCACAGGCATTCAACCCCTTGAAGATGGGGAAAAAGAAATGCCTTCTGCCTCACTAAATAGGCAAGGGATAATCCTATATTTTTAAACCAGGGTTTGGCACTCTACAGTGTAGCCCAGCAGCTGGGTATCATAGGTTTGGACAGAATGCTGAAAGTCCTGATGAAACTACTCACCAGCTCTGGAGAATTTTTCTGTTTCCTCCTTAGGAACAGCAAGTTTAGTGATAAGAGATAGATGAATAAAGCCTAGAGACCAATTAACAGGCTAGCAGTGCCTTATCTAATCAGACTGTGACAGTCAAACAAAAGCTTTCCTTGAGTGCCTGCCTAGAAGGTGTTTTGTGGAGAACACAGATGCTTAAAATGAGCACCTGCTTTTTAGGTGAACACACTGGGATTACAGATCTGATTTTTCCAGGGTTGATGAAATACTTGCCTTTTTTTTTTTTTTTTTAAGAGTCTTATCTTTGGGCCAAAGGGATTTGAAGTCTTCAGTGAAACTTTACGTTTTCACATTTTAGATAGACTTGACTCATCTGGCCTGCTGGAATTCATGGACCAATTCATAGAATTCATAGAAAAAGAGGGGAAACAAAGACAGAGATCACGCTGAATTTGGCAGGCCAAAGGATTTTTCTGGGTAAGCATGGTGAAGTGCTTTTGCCTGGTGGTCAACATAGGCTGCTATTATAAGAGTCTGATACAACCAACTCTCTGAATAAAACGTCCCAGATCCCCTCTTCTCGTATGAAGATGAGCAGCTTCTGTTAGAACAATAAGAGTTCTGGGAAAGTGGTTATTCTGACTTTCCATCTCTTCAATATATAACATCTCTCCCCCCCGTCCCTCCCCCCAATTAACTAAGATCAAGAATGTGAAAGATGGAACCAGTTTAGGGAGGAGCAGACTGGAAGAGGGGGGAAAAACCCACAAATTTTATCTGGACATATTGGAATTGAAGCTCTCCATGTGGAGATACCTACTAGATGGATTAAGAAATAGGTCTGGAACTCAGAAGAGAGGTATGGGCTGAAGATAGAGAGTTGGCTTACAGGTGTAGATGGGAATTGGCACTATTATGGACATGATGCATAAAGTGAGAAGTAGAATCTAGGGTGGAATTGTGGAGGGAATATCAAGTTCTTATGGCAGTGTTTAAGAGAAAATCAGTGCAAGAAAATCACCACCAGAACACATGGTTCCTGACTGGAATTGAAATGGAAACTTTCTGCTGGCCTAAGCCATGATGATAACATTTCAACCATCTTCAAACATTATACTATGAGGTAGGTGGTCCAGTTAGTGGTGGCTGGTGGCAAAACAGGGAATCTTCCAGAGTCCAAGATTGCATAGTAATTTGTGTGAGGGAGTCAGGGGACCAGCATGTGGGAAATTGAGAAAGGAAGAGAAAAAGATGCTGAAGAGGAAGGAAAAGTAGAAGTATATATGTGTGTGTATATGTGTGTGTGCATGTGTATGCAGTTTGAGCTGCTGAAAATGGAGTAAGTGTATCCCTTGTATTTAGCAGTCATTGATAAATACCATGAACAGAAATATCTCCCCAAAATAACTGACTACGTACTTGGTTCTTTGACCACATGCATTTGCTACCTACGAAAAGCATTACTATGAAGTTTGAAATTATACCGCCAACATTTATCTCCATCAACAATGCGCATTTAAATGTAAGAAATTCGAAATATGAGTGTGCATTGTCTTCCTTGGGTTGATTTATTAATTTTCAAATTTGTTCACCAAATATTTTTTGACTTCGCTTTTTGTCTAACCTTTATGTAAACATATACGAGATTAGGGAAAATTATTTCCTCCTCTTGCTGGGCAACAGGGTCACAAGGGTGAGAAGTGTGGAAGTGCCTCTTATGCATGCAGCTGATCCTCTACAGATAAACCTCCCCGGAAAGTCAGCTATAGGTAGGAGCCTAAGTTCAGGCATCAGATAAGGTATTGAAACAGAAACAGCCCGGGGAACTTTGGGTCCATGACAAACAACATATCTCCAACTTGATTCTTCATCTTCCCTTCTTCTGCTCCTTCAACTTTTCCTCTTCTCGTATTCACTTCCCTATGATAGCAACACCATCCCTCAGTAAGTGTTTTCCTAAGTACTTTCTAAATTGTGACCCATTATTGGGCTGTAAAATCAATTTGGTGGGTTGTGACCAGCATTTAAAAACAAAAACAGGGTGCCTGAGTGGCTCAGTCAGTTAAGCATCTGTCTTCTGCTCAGATCATGATCCCAGGGTCCTAGGATCGAGCCCCATATAGGGGCTCCCTGCTCAGCAGAGTCCGCTTTTCCCTCCCCCTCTACCCCTCCCCTTGCTATGGTCTTTCTCTTCAAATAAATAAATAAATAAAATATTAAAAAAAACCCAAAACCAAAACAAAAACAGAAAAGAACATACCACAAGTGCACTGCGTATAGTAAGGTTAAATGTTGTTCCATAAAACTCCAAGAGCAGTTCCAGATGGGTGTGTTTATACATGTATATATACTTGGTCTCAATGCAAAATGTTTCTTGGTGGATCACAGTAAAAAAAAACTTATTGAAAGCTGCTGCTCTTGACCAGTTGTTATCCAGCTAGAAACCTGGGAGTCACATTAACTTTCTTCTTCTGTTTAGATGTCTTCCTTTCCATCCCTTCCACTCTTGCTTTCATTAAGGTCTCCACTGCCTTAGGCAGATGGATAGCAGGAATCTCCTCACTAGTCTGGCTCCAGTCATGCCTTTCTCACACTATCATTCATGTATTTGATGGAGCCAACCTTCTGACATGCAAAGTCTGGCCCCAGCCCAATTTTCTGGCCCTATCTCCTTCTACTCTTCCTCTTACAGCTCTTCCATCAGTCTGACTAAAACAATGCCAGTGCCCTGCATACTCTTTCTTACTTCTGTGCCTAAGCTCATGTTCTCTGCCAAGAAGCCTCTTGCATTTATCGTATCCGTCGTTGCTATGTATTTACTGCTTATTCTTCCTGTGGGGTTTCACTCAACACTGCTTCTGATAAACACTCCTTAGACCATCACTCTGGTTTCCCTGATCTTTGTGGTCCAAAAATACTCTGTACACGTCCTCAAATATATCGTATTATCTGAATTTCTGTCCCCAACCTGGGAAAGGAAGGAAGAAGTACACTTTTTTTCTATGCTTCGATTTATATATTAAGCCCCCATTCTCCCAAGGGATATGGACATTTCATGTCAGTTAAGTTGAGGTTTATTCTATTTTCCCTGGAGTAGAGGCTGATTTTTAGGGGCTTGCATGGTGCTAAGGCTTCTTCAGAGGGGAGGACCTGGAGAGGGAGAAAAAAAAAAAAAAACGATCCTTGATGTTTTCTCTAAAAACCATCCCCTACTAAATATGACTCATCTCATGCTCTGGGTTGAACTGTGCCCCTTAAAAGATATGCCAAAGTCCTAACCTCGGGATCGCCGTGTGGCTCAATGGTTTAGCGCCAGCCTTCCACCCAGGGCGTGATCCTGGAGACCCAGGATCGAGTCCCACGTTGGGCTCCCTGCATGGAGCCTGCTTCTCCCTCTGCCTGTGTCTCTGCCACTCTCTCTGCATCTCTCATGAATAAATAAATCTTTAAAAACAACAACAACAACAACAAAGTCCTAACCTCTGGTACCTGTAAGTGTGACCTTATTTGGAACTAGAATCTTTGCAGATATAAATCAAATTCAAATGAGGTCATACTGGATTAGGATAAGTCTTAAATCCATTGACTGGTATTCTTATAAAAAGAGAAATTTGAAGACACAGGAAAGGGTGCCTTGTATAGATAGGCAGGGATTGGAGTGATGTGCCTACATAGGCTTGCTGGCAACCACAGAAGCTGGGAGAGAGCATGGACCAGATCCTTCCCTAGAGCCTTCAGAGGAAACAGTGGCCCTGCTGAGACTTTGGTTTTGGACTTTCAGGCTCCAGAATTATGAAAGAATGCATTTCTGTTGTTTTAAGTCACCTAGTTTGTGGTGTGTAGTTATGGAATCCCGAGGAAATGGATTTAATCCATCGTCCATGTGGGCCCCTCAGACCCCTGCTCCTATCGTGCCTTGCTAGGTAGGAAACCTTTTTGATTTCTCCCAGATCTCATGGTCTCTCTTCTCTCCTCCTGTGTTATGCTTCAGTTTGTCAAAGTTATTTTAAAAATAATATCCTGCCACATGATTAACACATTTACTGATAGTCCATGATCTACTTGATTGTTTCTTGAACAAAGTGATTATAACTCTCTCATTTCATATCTGTAGTACCTAGCCCATAGTGTGTCTTTAATAAATGAGTTTGGTTGACAGTGTGTCCAAAGGAGAAAAGGTTCTCAGACGTCTGTGTGTCAACACCCTTTGCAATACTAGAATTGCTGGCAACACACTTAAAGGGGTTAAAACACAAAAAGTTGTTTAAATAAACAAGTTGGGAAAACCAAGAAAAAAATATTCATTGTCATCATGCTATTCATTTGCTGCCATTCAACAACACAGGACTGGTTACTGCCTTGACCATGTTTATTTATTTATAAAACAAAGTTCTGACAATTTTAGTAATCACATGATGTGAGATCACAAACACAAATATACATATATTCAGATATGCAAAGAAAATGTGAATCCTTAAATTTTCAATAGTAATCTGTTCCTTAAAGCTTTCTACCCACTGGATGATGAAAGGAAAACCCACCTATATTTTATTTTATTATTTTATTTTTAAAGACAATTTATTTATTTATTTGACAGGGGGAGGGTCAGAGGGAGAGAATCTCAAGCAGACTCCCTGCTGAGCATGGAGCCTGACACAAGGCTCAATCTCACGACCCTGAGATCATGACCCACCTGAGCCAAAACCAAGAGTTGGGTGCTTAACTAACTGAGCCACTGAGGTGCCCCATTTAAAAAAGAAATATTTGTTTATTTTAAAACCCACCTATATTTTAGTCTAATGTTTAAATAGCCTCTTCATGTAAATTGGCTTCTGTGTAGATGACTCAAATAAAATAGTCTTTTGGAATTCCATCTCCATATCTGTTATATTAGTTCCCTAGGACCACCATAATAAAGTACCACAAAAATGGGTGGTTTAAAAGATAGAAATGTATTAACTCATAGTTCTGAAGGCCAGAAGTCCATGGCAGGGCTATGAATCATCTGAAATTTTAGGGAACTCCTTTCTGGCCTATTCCTAACTTCTGGTCATATGTTAGCAACCATCGGTGTTCTTAGCTTGCAGGTGTGTAATCCCAATCTCTGCTTCATCATCACATGGTGTTCTCCCTGTGTGTCTCTGTCATCACATGACTGTCTTATAAGATCATCAGTCAAATCATAATAGAGAGCCTACCCTACTCCAATATCACTTCATCATTTTTTTTATGGTTTTATTTATTTCGAGAGACAGAGAGAGAATGAGACAGAGAGAGAAGCAAACCAGGGGAGGGGCAGAGGCAGAGGGAGAGAGAGAATCTTAAACAGGCTCCATGCCCAGTACAGAGCCCCATGTGGGGCTTGATCGCATGACTCTGAGATCATGATGTGAGCTGAAATCAAGAGTCGACACTTAACTGACGGAGCAACCCAGACGCCCTCATTATCACCTCATCTTAACCAATCATATCTGCAACGACCTTATTTCTAAATAAGGGCATATTCTGAGGTACTGGGGGGTTAGGAATTCAGTATATATTTTTTGGGGGGGTACACAACTGAAATCATAATACTCATCTTTTCTTGAAGGGGGAATTAAGCTACATGAAGGAGGGTGATTGCTTACCTGACAGTGGGTCACTATTTTTTGCATCTTTGTTGGTCTTTGCTGAGAGGTGGCTCTTCTGACTTGCTTGTGAGCCTTTTCCTATTCTCGTCCTAATGGCGTGGCCTGCTGAAGTGTGATATTGGTGCGACCCATTTTCTCTCTGGGTGGTCAAACTCAACTTGGGAGAGTGTGGGAAATTTGCAGTCCACCTTCTCAATTCCGTCTCATCATCAGAGACTGAGAGGGTGTTCAGGAGAATTGAATTCTGGCTTTCCTTTTGCCTAGATGTGATGAGTCATTGAGATTATATTACTGTCACCACTCACAGATAAAAGGCAAGGCAGAAAGCAGTTTTCTTCCCAGACTTATAAATAGGAGGCTCTCTACTCTCTACTCCTAAGGTGCTTACATACCTAACTATACCTAACTATAGGTTTCTCTAAATTTCCTTGAACCTATGCTGCTTTTTCCACAAGGTTTTGAGAAGGCAGGGGTAGGGGAAGAAAATAATAAAGGGTGCTGAAATTGGCCTTCTTTTTCTACCTCAGTCTTCCAGATTTTTTCCACAGTCCCTTTGGGTGGAAGGGGAGGATCTATTTTCCCTGTGTGGCAAAGGGCCTTCTACCTTAGGGCAATAAGCCTTATTGCCAGGTGATCATGAAGGAAGGTATATGCCTTTCTCTGTTTGGAAGGAACCCTTGTGATTTGTGTCCTCCAGACATGGGTTTAATATGGAGACCTTAATATGTCTTTGAATGGAGTATGACCAAAGATACCAAGTAGCTTGGCTTAATTTGACAAAAAAAATCTTATGCACTACTGACTTGAATTACAATGTATAAATTAAGAGAATAGGCTTTGGAGTGAGACTTCCTGGGTTCAATCCTCAGCTCTACCACTTTCTTTGAGGAAAGTTACTTAATTGTTAGGAGTCTCTATTTCCTGGTCTTGAAAATTGGAATATCGTGAATACCTCCCTGAGGGTTATTGTGAAGATTCAAGGAAGTAATAAAGTCTTTCAAGAGCACCAGGCACATAGAGATTGCTCAGTAAATGTTGGCCGGCATTACTGGTAGCATTTGTTTGGCATTACCTACTTTGCTATTATGCTATGCCTTTTGCTTTCTGACTTCCAGAAAATTGTAGTCTTCTCCCTATGGCATTTTATCTGACAAGACATTGCCTGTCACACAACAGTATATATCCTCAGTTTTAACACAGATGCTTCTCACATTTAGATCACAAATTTCTGCTATGCCTATGGAGGGTTGGCAGCCCATCAACATGTAGTGAAAGACTGTTTAAGAAGCACTGATCTGGTGGTGAATAACCCCATGGCCCTAATGTAGGCATGACCTTTTTAGCTGAAGAGGACACATGGCTAGCCTCTTACAGGCTAAAATAGACAGGACATCATTTATTTTTTGTATTATTTTTAACTGGTGTTTTTCTTTGTATTCTGAATATATAGGAAAGATGCCAATTTTCATCTGTAGGACAATTTTCATCTTTCTACGGGATCTATGTAACTATGTGAAAGAAACATAATGGAAAACGATATGAAACAAACCTTATCCTTCCTGATGGAAAGAGGATAATTTGTTATCTAATTCATAATTTATATTGCTGTATGGAAAACCGCCTGATGATTTATTGAGTTTGAGAATAAGATCTCAACCAGAGGAAAAGTTCTCTAAGAACAGAAAATGGTCACAACCAAATTTATATTTTGCATAGTACTTTTGACAAAGACTTACTTTATTAGACACATTACATGGAACTCTAGGTAGCAAACGTTCTCGTGGCAGATTTTGGAGAGTAATGGGACTTAATTCACTAGAGTGCTCCAACTACCTTTGCACTATTAAATGCTTATTGAAATATAACTAAGTCTACTAGTTTTCTTTCTCGAGATTATAGGGTTGAAAATTATTGAAGTGAGAATTAGTGAGGTTCTGCTCTATTTAACCCAAGTTTTGTCTTCTATAGCTTAAAAGCCATTAGTTCTTGTTCTGTCTTCTTGACTAATGAGAATAATTGATTCCTGTCTTCTTCTTACATTATCCATTTATGTATTTTTGTCCATTAAGCTTTCCTTTTTGAAGGGATGTTTTCAAGAAATGCCATATAGATGAACTGTGAGTAGAGGTTCCTGGTTATACTAATATGAAAGGGTGAGTAACCTTATTTCTGGGTCATTAAACCAAGTAGTGGAATTGGAATTAGACAAACAGATCTTTTCCATCTCTAACTTTAGTATGTCTATCAGATTGGAATAAAATGCTTTGCTTAATGCTTTTCATTTCCCTACTTACCCACTAATTACTTGAGTCTGTTCTTTATAGAATTTTAGAGCAGAAAGTGTCATTTAAAACCATGTAGCTCAATTTCATCATTTTACAGATGGCCCAGGATGGTTAGGTTCTTTCCAGCCTCAGGTTTTCTCGCACGCCTAAACACTTTCCTCCTCATTCTTTACATGGCTGTTGTCCTGTTACCCATTAGCTGAAAGCTGACATATCAAACGTCATCACTTTAAAAAGACCTTCTCTGACTCCCCTATCTGGCAAGGCTTTTTGTCCTTCCCCATCACTGTACCTTCTTGATTTTCTTCCCAGTACTTACCATATGAGTCATGATATGCTGCGAACTACTTGTTCATTTTCTGCCTTTTCTGCTACGCTGTAAGATTCATAAGGACAAGGTTGGTGATGCAGCCAGCGCTCACCTGGTGCCCATGATAGCAAGGTGCCTGATGCTATGTAGACATTCACTATAACAGCTGGAACCAGAATTCCTCTTCTCTCTTTTCTTCTTTAGTTACACACACACTCACTCACACACACAGTCCTCCTATAAACCAGCAATATTGTCTACCTAAAATTCTGGGTCCCATGACTGCCATTAGGCTTTTGCAAACAGTGTTTATGCTCAGTCCACATATGACTTCTCATGTGTGTGTTTTGTGCGAGGGACTACTACAGTTCTGCAGAAAGCATTAGCTGTAGCATCTGGGAAGTAAAGTGGTCACTATTTTTCCTTTACCAGTAGTGAATGTAGATTCCAGAAATGGAAAATTCATGGTACACTGAAGAAACAACTTTCACAACAATATGTAAACATGGCTCACATAATAAGCCAAAGGCAGGTATTTTGGAACTTGGTTGCAATAAGAAACTGTGCTGAGCACTTGTTTGCAACTGTAGTACAATTTGGGATCACCTACAGAGTTTTTGAAAAACACAGATGTCCTGGCTCTGACCCTGGAACCATTGGATCAGAAACTCTGGTGGTGGTTCCTGGGAGTATATATGTTTAAACATTGCCACTTGTCATTCTGTCATGTACCAGAATTCAGAACAAAATAGCGGAAGAATTTTGGTCCTGGATAACCAGATTTGTGTTCAACAAGTTGAATATGTCCTTTTGAAAACTGGTAAGCTAGTAACTACAGTGGATGCAAGATTATGTCCACTGTTTATGTTTCTTCTTTTTTTTTTTTTAAGATTTTTTTCTTTTTTAAGAGTTAGCAGGGAATCTGACGGAGTCTGATGCTGATTCCACGACCCTGAGGTCATGACCAGAGCCGAAGGCAAACACTTAACCGACTGAGCCACCTAGGCACCCTTTAAGTTTCTTAATTGAACACATTTTATAGATAATCACTGATAGTATTACTTTAGGCTACCGTCTATATGGGTTAGAGAATAGTTCTGAAAATGGTTCTGACGTATTTTAAAAGCGGTCCGTCTACATGGTAATTTTGTTGGAGTGGTTGCTTTTCCTGGAAATATGCCAGTTGTGCCTTCATGTAGATTTGTCACCTCTCTCTGCCCACTCACCATATGGATTTCTTCTCCTGTTTTAAGTCAGGTTCAGGACCTTTCCTGTTCAGAAAGATTTCCATAAATAGCTCCTTAACCATAAGGTTTGTCACATGACCCTGATCTACCTTTGTAAGTCTCTGTGTTTTGTGCACATACGTCTATGAGTTGTTACTAGTTGCAATGTCTACCTTACTAGCAACCTTTAAAATATGGATTACAAGGCCCCAAAGATGCACGGCCCAGCTGATGAACATTCAATAAATATGTGTTGACTAAATGAATGGCCAGTTCTGCTTATTTCAGGCAAGCATTTTTACAAAGGAAGTTTTAAAGAAAAAAGTGGGGGCATGGAGTTGTTGGCAGTTTGTTCCTGTGAAATAAAAATGAAATAGAGTTTTCTTTTTTCTTGTGGCTGATTCCCTTTCACAGGTTTCTTCACCAATTGGCTAGTGTCCAACTTTGTCAGAGCGGAAACATCAGACAGCTAGAAAAGAGGTTCTCAGTTGATAAATATTTGATTTACAAGGTATTGAGAGGTTTAAAGCAATGGAAGGGAGTTTGCCTAATGGGAGATGTGTTTAATATAGTGAGGAAGATCACCAATAACCAGGTCTGTTTTTCTTTTCAATGGCCACTGGGTATGGGACCTAACTTTATCAACCTTGTTGCACTACAGATTGTTCTGGACCAAGCTGACAACCAAGCCAAACTAGGAGGACTGGGATGCTCCTGATTCCACAACAGAAATACAGCTGAAGGGAATATTCTTAGATTTTCTTTTTTCTTTTCTATAACCTGAGATAAATATTGTATGTCTCTGCAGCATAGGGAAAAAAATGATTGATCCTTTCTCAGTAATATAGATATGTGGCTGTATATGTTATATGCAGAATGAATGATTGAGAGAAATGGGGAGGGGGCAGAGTGAGGAAAGCAAGCCACTATGTATGGAACTGCCAATAGCAATCTATCAAAGGCATGTCGAGAGTGCTAGAATAGGTGGTGAATTTTATCTCTAATTTAATCATTTGTTATTTTTCTGTTCTCAAACTTTTGTTTTCTTTTTAAATGTTACTTTTCACTCCACCTCCTCAAAGTTTCAAAGAAATAGGAACAGGAACGATTGGGGGGGGTGGGGGGGGGGGAAATGAACTGATTGAATCAAATGCTTAAGAAAATAATGTGCTGCCTTTTATATATGCTGTAAATCTTTTCTACAAAGATAACTCTGCAGATCCAGGACTGCATTTTAAGAGCATTGCACTTTAAATTGTTTTTTGTTTGTTTGTTTTCCATAGGAATAGTGCACACTGTTCAGTCTCGGTGGGGATGATATTGTCCGCAATGGAGCAAAAATTGTCTTGGGGGAGGAGGCAAAAAAATATTGGATCTTATTATAGTTTATGATCCTCTAAAGGGGTATAGGACATACATAGATATACAGTGTCTATCTTTTATTTTAATTTCACCTGAACTATTGAAATTTTTCTTTGCTGAATGTATTGTATTTGAGGACATTCAATCAGGTAATTTTACAAAGACCGTGTTTTGTTGGAAACTTGGTTTCAAGACTAACAGCTGAACCAAAAATGAGTTTGTGTAAGCTTGCACATGTAAGTGTGAATTCTTCATGGATTACTTAGCTATGTTATTCTCCTCAAACTGCTGGAGTGAGTAGGAATATGATGGAAGATGGGTATCACAAATTAGGAAAAATGCCCTATCCTTTGATTGTGAATACAATGTAACTTTTGAAGGGTTAGTAGCTAATATATTTGGGTCTGTTTATTCAAGCAGTGGAGATGGGTTTATGAGTTTTCACCAAGACACTTTCTTGCCCCGTCCATATCCCCACAGTACGAACATAATTCAGTATTTTATTATAACTCTCAGAGTTGTCTGCACTGAGCCCCTAGCAATTTATCAATTACGGTTCAGATTTTGCTTCCTGGCACTCGTTTCCATGATTTCTGCTTGTGAGTCTGTGCTCTGGGAAGCTGTGACTCCCTCTATTTACCTATCTGTCTTGGCAATCTTGGGGCAGCTGTTTGCCCTGTGTCCTCCCCTCTCTAATAGATTTGAGAAGGGTTGTTGATTTTTCAGTCTGTTCAGATTTTTGCTTTTTTGTTACGATGGTCTGGCAACTTTCAAGCTGTTTACATGCAAAAGTAGAAACCAGAAGTCGGTACTTCTTTGCAGAGTGTTCTTTTGTTCACTGTTACCATCTGGGTTTATCTTGTCTCTGCGTTTAAACTGTATGTTCTGGAACAGAAAAGACCATGTGGAATCATAAAGCATTAGAAGAAAAGAAAGGGAATTTCACCAAGTCAAAATTCACTTGTTTATTCATTCATTTATTTATCATTCAACAAATATCTGTTGTGCAGGTATCACATGGAAGGCTCTTTCTGGAATTTTGAGAGGTACAAATATAAATTAGTCATCAACTAATCATGTTTTTAGAGAGCTGAAGTCTAGCAACAGGAATAACACATTTTCCCATGCCTTACACTTTCCTCAAAGGAATAATTTTTAATGGCTGTATTTTGTATGAATATATCATGATTTATTCTGATTATTCTTTTATTATTGGATTTTTGAATTCCTTATTATAAACCATACTGTAAGAAACAGCCTTACATATAAGACTTAATTCATTAATTACCATTTCTAGCATAAATTTCTAGAAGCGGAATAACTAGCCTCAAAAGTATAGATTCTTTGAACTATCTTGACTTTAATATTCTTTTTATATTGCTTGTCTGAAATTTTTTTCATCAATTTGCACACCTAGTACTTAGGTGTGAATGTGACTATACCATATACCCTCATTGGCGTTGAGTATTATTACTGTGAAAATCTTACTAATTTAAGATAAAGGAGAAAAAAACGTTACTTAAAGCCCAAACAGACTGCAGCAGGTCCTGCTTTTTAAAAGCAGTGGCACAATTCGAATTGATGAGAAAACAAACATCTAAACCTCTCATTCTTTTCAGAGAACCTTGTGGAGTTGACAGAAGGGCAAAGCAGGAAATTTCAAAGTCCCCGTCAGTGCATTTTTCTGTGCTGAAGGTGGGACACAGACTAGAGAGAGGGAAAAAAATCAGTGACTCAGGATGCCTTTAGCTAAGTAGGAAGTGAACAACTGCAGGAAAGATAGAGGGAAGTTGAGTTTTGATGTATGAAGGTAGGAAATCCAGGACAGGGATGGGGGGATGGGTTGAGGAGTGGGGGGTGGGTTGAATCAGAGGATAGGAATTCTGAAAATAGAGGGAGGAAGTAAAGCTTAGAAAAATAATGACTCACAACCTCTCTGTCCCTGCAAACCTTTGGTAAGTCTGTTCTTTATGTGAAAATTAAGAAAGGAGGATACGTTTCATGTCTGCAGCACATTGTTTGCAAAAAAGGACAGCATTGTGAAACGATAAGATGCTCCAACCATGTACTGAACTCATGGAGCCAAAGTGGAATGAGATTTATAAAGAATTGTAAGTGATTTCGAAGAATTTCAAAGGCATTAGGAAGGATTTAGGCTTTCCCCTGTGAAGACTAAATTGGGTTATATATCATTGATGCTTAAAGTTGGATTTTTTTATTAGTTATGAGGCTGAACATTTTTTTTCATATGGTTTTTAATTTTTTTGGCTGTTCCATTTTTCTTCTGTGAATTATCTACTCAGATCCTGTTCTACTGGCATTCACGACTTATGTGAAAATATTGCAACTGAGCTATATGGGAACAGGATGGAGCAAACTTTTCTCATGTTGACACCCAAACAGGATTTATAAGTGATAAATACTATTCAGTCTACAATATTACTCTTTTTAAAAAATATTTTATTTATTTATTCATGAGAGACAGGGAGAGACATAGACAGAGGGAGAAGCAGACTCCCTGTGGGGAGCCCAGTGCAGGACTCAATCCAAAGTCCCCGGGATCACAACCTGAGCCAAAGGCAGATGCTCAACCACTGAGCCACCTGGGTACCACAGTAGTATTTCTCTTGATGTTATTTCTTGCATATGAGGGCTAATGAATATTTGTGCTGTTTGGGTCTCTAACAATTATTTATTAAATGTGTGAGAAGACTATGATTCTGCTGAATGCCTCTTGCTAGGGAAAGGCTAGGAATATCCCACTTATATTCCAATAGCAGCAATAAATTCTTCTCTACCAACTTCCTCCTGGAGCATTACCTCTTACTTTCAAATAAGTCAGTCATGAAGGTTCAGAAATAATACGAACATTTCCTCAGTAGGCTGAGCTATAACATATATTTTTCTAGAGAGCAGGTAAAACACTGCTGGTAGATTAAGACAATGCTTGGGATTGTGTCTAATGGTATACTGAAGTTGGGGCAGAGTGTATTATGGAGACCAGCAGACTCTACTCAAGGCTACCTGATTTTGGAAGCTAAATGCTAGACTACGTCATTGGTCTCTTCTTGAACTGAAGTGTTTAGTTTTCAGTGAAGTATATTTCTAAAAAAAAAAAAAAAAAAAAAAAGAAATCCAAAGGTGACTTTGTTTTGCTTCTGATTTGAACACTATCAGAATATCCATGAGAAAAAAAAAAGCCAATCTCAAAAGGGCTTATCATCATAATAGCAATATTTTAAAAGTGATAAACTTCAAAAGCAGGATGGGCTTTTGTTTGTTTTCCTGCTGGGATAGATAGTGTCCCACAGGATCTTCCTTTGGGAATCCTTGTCAGAGGATGAAAAGAATAAGGTTTATGTAGGCAGTGCCAGCTCCTCTTCCCTTCAAAAAAGCAAAAACAAACAAATAAGCCAAAAAAAAAAAAAAAAAAAAAAAGAAGTTACCTCTTCCACTAGTTTGCCATATGGGTATAGTAGAATTTCAGTTGACCTGTTATTAATTGATCTGTATAAAAAGATAAAAGATTTATTTTAAAAACCTATTTAATCCATATATTTCCTTAATTTTCTGCCTAAATGAGAAGAGACTAAAGCAGGATAATATTGAGATCAAAATCCCTTTGGCCCCAGATCATTGATAAATTGATTATGACACTAATCAAACCCCTAAGCTGGAAAGCAGGAAACCTGGGGAAAAGTTTATTAGGTTTGCTTAAATAAACCTAGGTCTTGGAATTGCAATGGCATTGCTCATAGCTACAAATTATTCTAAGGAGCAAAATAGAGCTGGACAACCTGATTCGAATTGTCTTCCTATCTCTAAGGAAATCCTGATCTTGCATTCCCTGGGACTGTGAGAGCTGAACAAATCTCACCTCTATTTGATGGGGGCAGATTTAAGTGCCAATTGCACCTGAAAACAATAAAATGACTTCTTCCATCAACTTAACCCTGAAGAAACTGAGAGGAAGATTCAGAGTTCATAGGTGGCCCTGTTACTGATGGGGCTGTGGGCATGATGCAGGGGTTTTAGCTCCCCACCAACCATCTACAGATTATGGCCTGGAATTTCCTTCCTGTGAGTGTCTTAATTCCAGGCATCTTTTATGTTTCAGACTCCTTGATTTATAAATAACAGAAAACCCAATTCAAATCAGCTCATGCAGAAAAGGAAAAAAAAAAAAAAAAAGAGAGAGAGAGAGAGAGAGAGAGAGAGAGCTTATTGGCTTGGGAACTGCAAAATGTCAGACTAGGACTAACTCTTCATACACTGCTCCAGGGACTAAAATGATGTTACCAGGACCAATTCTCCCATTATTTCTTCACTCTGCCTTCTTTGTTGGCTTCATTCACAGTTCTTTTTGGAAGCTAGTGGGAAACTTGTAGCTCCAGCTCAGCATCTTCTAAGGTTCATGTCTCATGGAGAAATAGAATTCCATTCACCAAATAGACTAGACACAAGTCTTGGGACCAACTCTTATCAGCCCAGATAGGGTCATAAACCCAATCCCAAATGAAACATTGTGGCCATGAGAATGAAACTTTTCTTCTTGTGTAGTCTGAGTTACATGCTCATCCCTGGGTCTGGTCCGTGATGTCAACTACATTAGAATTCAATACTCAGAGAATGGAGAGAGGACTGAAGCAAAGGAGATGGAGATACACTAATATCACAGAGAGACAATTGATCATGCATGGCCAAAAGACTACAACACTTAGTACACAGTTATGTAGGCTCATTGAAAAGATCCTGTATCCCAGCTCCCTCCAAAGACTAAACATATAAGTTTAATTGGAATAGGAATTAACGAACTAAGTTATTCACTGAAATACCTAGTGTCTCCACCTCATGGCAGTAATTGGAAGAACTTTTTTTGCTTGCCCCTTGGGAAAAATAAATTTCACCTCTGGGAAATTGGCTGCTGACGTCAAAAGAATTGCACGTATGAAATACCATCATTTCCTTTAACACACTTTTCTTTTTCTTTTTGTTTTGTAGTTATCATGAAAGTTGAAGGCTTGGTATCAGTTTATTGGGATGTTGCCCATTGTAGAGTTATCCTGGTTTCAGAGGCAGAGTTGGATCTAAGATAAACACGATACCATCATAAAGATAGTTTTAGGCAAAGGGAACATCGTTTGTCTGGCACCAATGCCAGTAAACAGTTGGTTCCTCAAGGCCTTTCTTAGTCTTCTTTGTGTGACAGGAGATCATCTACTTCTAAGACTTCTTTTTTTTAAAGATTTTGAATAAAGTCTTTCTCCGGTTGAGATTCATTTTCTAGATTCAAGCTATAATATAATTCTTCCTAGCATCTCAAATCCATTATATTAAATATTGTACTCATTAAACTCACTATCACTGTGTTCTCTATCTTGGTTTACTATATTATCAGTAACCCAATTACTGAAGGCATAAGCTCCCCTCCCCCTGTTGACTTCCTTGCAACTTCCAAACCATATTTTATAGGGTTCCGACTTGAATATTCATTAATTCACTCAGATAATATTCCATGTGCCTAAATTTCAGACCTGCTATGTGCCAGGTCTGTTTTGGGTACTGGGGATACGACAGTGAACAAAACAAAGGTCCTTCTCTTATAAAGACTAAATTTTAGTGAGAAAAAAGAAACTATACATATAAAGAAATGTAAATAAGACAGGCAAAGAGTAGATAGAAAGCTGGGAGTAAGGAATTTCTTTTTTCTGTAGGGTAATCATGGAAAATTCCTTTAATAAAATAGGATTTGACCAAAGAGTTTAAGGAAGTGAAGGAGCCAGCAATGTGGATATCAGGGTAAAATGAGATTAAATTTATGAAATTAGCAGAAAGTACAGAAATGAGAATATGTGCAAAAAATAACAAGGAGTCCCTTACAGCTAGAGTGGAGGGAGCAAGGGGCATAATGCTAGAAAATGAGATCAGAGGAAATACTGGGGGTAGAATGGGATCAGATCAGGGGAGGGCATTGTAGAATTTTGGCTTTTATGGAGTGAGATGAGAATCCACTGAAGAGCTTGCAGTTGAAGAATGAGTTAATCTGACATCTTAAAAGGAGTACTCTGAAACTCTGTGGAAAATAGGCCATAGTTTTAGAGAGTTATTATGGACTGAACTGTATCCTCCAAATTCATACATTGAAGCCCTAACCCCCAGTGTGACTGTATTTGGAATGAAGGCTTCTAAGGAGGTAATTAAGGTTAAATAAGATTGGAAGAGTGGGCACGGAGAACCAGGGTCCTTGCTGGAAGAGGAAGAGTTACAAGAGATCTCTGTCTCAACATGGGTATAGTGAAAAGGCTGTATGAGGACACAGCAAGAAGGCAGGCTTCAACCAGCCAGGAGGAAAGGCCTCACCAAAAATCAACTTTGATACCACTTTGATCTTGAACTTCTAGCCTCTAGAATTGTGAGAAAAGAGATTTCTATGGTTTAAGCCACCCCCTGTTGTGGTATTTTATTATGTGAGCCCCAGCAGGCTGACACAAGGGTGATACCCGTGGCTAAAACAAGGAAGATTCTGTGTCCTATGTTGCTGACATATCAATAAAGTTGAAACTGACACTGACTGGCAATTTGGAGAGCACTGATGACCTTGACAAAGGTGTTTCTTTGGATTGGAATGAGTTGAAGAGAGAATGAGAAAAGTGGAAGTAAAGACCAAACATGGACAAAGTTTAGGGAGTTGAAATACAAGAGGGAGTAGTGAACTGGAGTAGTAACTGGAGGGAGACTGCGGAAACATGAGAAGGATCTTGTAAGATGAGAGATATTAAAACAGGTTTTAATATTGAATGATAGGAATGGCTCAGTAGAGAAAGAAAAGTATCAGGACTATAAGAGGGAGAGAATTGTTGGAGTGGCCCTAGAAGATGAGACCTAGTGTTCAAGTGTGGGATCTTGGTTTTAAATAGGACCACAATTTGGGGTGCCTGGGTAGCTCAGTCAGTTAAGCACTAGGCTCTTGATTTTGGCTCAAGTTATGATCTCAGGGTCATAAAATCAAGCTGGGCTCTGCACTAGGCATGGAGCCTGCTTAACATTCTCTCTCTCCCTCTGCCCTTTCCCTCTCTGCTTGCATGCTCTCTAAATGAATGAATGAATGAATGAATGAATAAATAAAATTCATCTATTAGGACAGGGAAAGGCACTGGGTAAATGGATTTAGATGCAAGTGAGTTGACAGACATGACAGTAGAAATGTGTGGACATTCTCTTCTGATAGCTTCTACTTTATCAACATAGGAAGCAGGGTTGTCAGCTGAGAGTGTGCACCAGGAGAAAGGCACTGGGGGTTGGGGAGAGATAGGGAGATGTGAAATAGTGCTCTAGAAGATGAGGGGTGCATATGCAGTCTACAGATGCAGAAATGTTGCTTGATATTGGTGATCATGGATTTAGAGTGAGTGAGGTAGTAAGAAGGATTCAATCCTTTTCTTCAGCTTTGTTTAGATTTGAGGTTCTAGTTGCAAAGTAGACAAGAGTTGGTTTAACCAGCTGTGGGGTCAGGGTCTAGTCAGAAGGCAAACCACACCAGGAACTAGAGCAGGAAAAATGTAATATAAATACCAATACTTAGGTCAGCAATGGCTGACTATGAGAAGGGGGTAAAGGACAAATCTAAGGTACACAGAGGTAGCAACCACAGAGGAAGGAGCCATGAAGAGGGAGGTGGTCTGGAGGCTTGGAGGAGCGCCCCGCAGACGGAGCGTCTGGTCTCTGGGGAGGCACCTGGCCGCTGCAGCTGTGTGCCGAAGAGTGAACCATGCCACTGTGAGGAAGATTGCCTTGACACCAATGTGCCAGTCCACCTGCATCTGGGGGTAGACACAGCGCCCGAAGAGAGAACACCTTCTTCCTCCTTGGCCTTGCAGTCTCCTGCCAGCGTCCTCAACCGGCAAAGGCCACCCTGGAGTAGCAGGCAAAGGATGAATGATGCCTGAAGAATCTAGGTTCGGTATCACAAAGCAAAGCAAAGAAGGGAGGGTTTGGAGCTGCAAGGCAACACCAGTCATTGGCACAACCAAGTGAACCCAAGACAGAGGGAGAAGGGGGCAAGACAGTGGAAGGTGTATGTCAGAGGGTGATTACAATAATGAATAATGGAATCTCACCTGGAAAAGGAAGGAAGAGAGGGAAAAGGAGGTGAGGGGCAGGAAAAAGAAGTAGGATGAAGGCCGCCAGAGTCTGTTTGTGGTCCTCTCTGGAGGGGAGCCAGGAGACTGCTAAGGCCCTGGAATGCATCACCTGACTGAGTGGGACCAGAGAAAAGCCGGGGGTAGGATCTAGGTGTGAGCAAATGTGATCTTGCTCTGTTACTTTTCCAAATCCTCAGAAAGCCCTGCTAGAGTGATCCTATTGCAGAAAGTAGGCAGATAAACTAATTACCCCGGAGGCATTCGCATTTACTCTTAAAACCCAGGAGAAGGCAAGGTTCTACATCAACTGGTACAGTCAAATATGCAAAACTCTTTCCTTCTGTATTTTCTAAGCTCAGAAAGATAAAACCAAGAGTTGTAGTTCTAGTATTTGCAAAACCAAACGACAAACTATTAGGCAGGTTTTCCACACTCTATGAAGATTCTCACATCGCCTTTCCCCTCCTTGCCTCCATGTCTCCCCCGCTCCCACCTTCTTGGGAATCACTGACCTGAACATAGAAATCCCTAAGAGGGGAGCTTCAGGTATCTGCTAAAGGCCACACAGGAAGAAATCTCATGCATGAAGCGTTTTAGCCCCAAAATCCTACAAGTAACTGACAGCCAACTCTGCCTGCCAGTAATTATAGCCTGTCAGAGTTCACAGGCACTTGCATCTCACAAGGATGTGTGAAGTGCACATGCCTTACATTTCTCGGTAGGGGCCCGCCCTACGGCAATATTTTTACAAAATGACAGTTTTCAGCAAGATATAGGATCTTCTTTAAGCAAATAAATAAATAATAAGCATAATAAGCATCATTCTTCACCTATAGGACTATAAATGAGGCTGTAATTAATGAACTTGCAGAGCCAGGAACACTGCCAAAGGCACTTGCTCAAGTTTGGTTTGGAGCTATTTATTTAGTTGTCATTAGGAGACCCCAGACCTATTTGGGGTGACAGGCAGTGTGGTCCTAATTCCTTTATTTTATTATTTTTTTAACCTATTCATCCAGCTCTCTCAAGGGTAAGCTGCCTCTTTTTAATCTGCCTATGCAATATAAAATTAAGAGCCAATTACACCACCGTGAAGCAGAGGAGGGCTTTTAAAGGATAACTGGAGAGTGATATATAAGGTTTTCTAATCACTACACCTAATTGCAAAGAGGAGTAAGGAAATTTTCATGAGTATCTGAACTATAATTAAGGCAAATAATCAACTATGAACTTTCCATTATTTTAGCAAGTGTGCTCTCCGAGGCAACCACACCTTTCCCTGGAGGAAATAGATTACTGTTTGTGGTAAATCAACTGTGTATGAAAAAAAAAAAAAGAAAGAAAGAAAGAAAGGCGTACAACAGAGTGGGAAAGAAGGGATAAAACTCTAAGAAAGTCTCTAAGAATTCCTCAGTCAGGAAGAGATGGGGGAAATTTGGAAGCTAAATGGAGAAAAAATAAGTAAAAGAAAGACTCAAATGTGACATGGGAGGATGGGGTGGGTGAAGAAGCAGGGCTGAGAAAGGAGGGAGAGGAATCCCACCTTCAACCTGCTAGGGGAAGACCAATCAAAAGCAATCAGTTTCCAAGCTGGCCTTCATTAAAAAATAAAATAAAATCCCTCAGTCGATGGGGACAAATTCAGCTGCTAATTTGTTTACACACCACAGTTGATTACTGGGCCAACATGATCACTCAGAGTAGGCTTCCTCACTGTGGTGGGGACTAAAGATTCCAGAAGGAAGGCTGTTCACTGGGGATAAATGTGCAAAGTGGAAAAGAGTTCCTATCCTCTTGTCCTTCTAAAGGCAGACGATTTTTTCATTTTTCTTTAATTTCCCATTTCTCTGGCATGTCCCAGGTTCTAGGCAAAAACACTTTCTCAAAACTGCAAGCCAGACCAGCAAGTTTGTTCCTTTCATCGTCCTTTCTTTTTGGCTAAATGGAAAGATAATCGCACAAGTAACCAAGACCATATCGGGTAATAACATCTGCCATGAAAAAATTATAGTGGAATGGTGGGACGGAGGGTATACTTTCTTATACGGAATGAGTTATTAGATGGTTTTATCTTTCCTTCTTCCCTCCTTACTGTCCTTTCCTTCTTTCTGTTCTTCACACATTTTATGGAGCCCATAATACATGCCAGGCATGTCTGGTTCATTTTTTAATACTTTCCGACCCTCACCTCAGATCACAAGTACAGTGTTTTGCACCTGACAGGCACTCGGGGAGTTGTTGCAAAGATTCTGTTGTGCACAAACTTAGATTCTATTCAACGAAGAACATAATATATCAAAAGAGAGGAAAGACAAAAATTCAGCATAATTAACACAGAAACAGGTTAAAATTAGATGACAGTGAGCCTTATTGGCACAAATAATGACTATATCAATATGGCATTTGAAATAGCAGGACTGCATCACAGATCTCACTTTTGTGTCTCATCTGTCTTATGAATTTGGAGAAAGCAAGGCACTTTGCCAAATTTAGAAGCAATTCAAATTTTACGTATTGAGAGTTTCGACTGAAACTTGTGTATGTCTGTATTCGAGCTCTGATTGCTGGCAAGATCAAATTTCCTAGTTAAAGGAAAATCGGTTCTCAAGACTGAAAGAAAGAGGAAGCAAGTGGGGGAGGGAGAGGGAGGAGCGCCAACATGCAGAGTTAACTGTAAAGAATCAGAAACAGATGGGCTGATGTCTTAAGAGGTGGAAGGGAAAACAAAGGGAAAACAGTGATTGGCACAATGCAATTTGGGGGTTGTTGCCTTTGATCACAGAGCCTTAGTATGTTGGGTGACTAACAAGCTTAGGCCGATTTCCCCTGGTAAAGAAGCTTTGGATGACATAAGCCAAACATTTTCCCTCTTAATTCTCCCGGTAATAGCAATTTATCTTTCTCAAGCAGTGGTGGAAACGGAGGAATGTACATGAATGCAGATGCTGGACCTCTCTGCCCACCTCGTATGTAAATGTTATAATAGGATTTCCCTGACTTAGCAGTACAGTATAGTGGAGGTGCCCAGAATTCATTTTGATTCCCACCCCTGCTCACGAAGACTACGACGTAGGTTTGTATAAAAGATCGCCATTGAGCACAAAAAGTCACAGCCCCACTAACCTCTTTGGGAAGTGTGTGGGTTTACCATAAAATACAAACCGATCTGAAATTCTAGTAAGAAAGTCGCGGATGCTGTAGGGTGGCAGTGGCTGTTCTACGATGGACTTAGGCAGATGTTGCAACTGGCATTATCTTGCATTTCAACATTCATGAATAAATTCCCTCGACCTAAGGCATATAAACACACATTCATGAAAGAACCCACACAACTCTTTATTTTTAGGAGATTACATAAAATATTTATGTCCCTCTGTCCTCCTAACCAATTACTTTCCCTTAGAAAAAAAATAGTACATATGAAATGTGATTAAAAATTTACCTTGTAACAAATAACTGGCAATTAACTAATTCATTTCCACATTTCTTCGTTCTCAGTTACAGTCAGGATGTATTGTAAAATAACTATCACTTTGGAACCTTTCAAACTGGAAATACACCATATCAATGGTGGCAGGCAAGTCAAAACACAGTGTAGATTTCGTATCAATCAGAATGTCAAATGATCTCATTAGAGTTTCAGGTCTATATGTGGGTGCATTTCAACTACTTCGCTTTTGCTGCATGAAAGTTTAGCAAAGATTAAGTCATTTACCAGCGACAGTTGGCTAAGGCAGCTGAGTGGAAGCTTTGATGAAATGTGTCAGTCACTTCCCAGCAACCCTGCCTTTGACAGGAGGCTATCAGGAGTAACCGCTGTCACTGAGCTATTGCCAATGTGGCTGGAATTCTTTTGACAGAATATTCCTGCTCTGAATTTTGTCTTTAGCTTGTTTGTGAACCTTTTACATCTATGATGATATTTACCAGTCAGATGAACTTTCTCAATACCATAGCCTGGAATTATTATTCCTTTTTTGAAAATAATTTTAGGGAGTAATGAATTGAAGCGATAGGCTTTAGAATCTCTATAAAGAAACAGCACATATGTAGTGTACAACGAAACAGTGAATGCCACACACTATCCTATCCTAGTTATGTAATATGTAATTCCAAGTTTTACTTAAAATTAGCTACCTACTCTTATTTAGCTCAATTCTGAGAGTCAAATATTGTTTCTGGTCTTGTCCCTCTCATAAGCCTGACGCAAATCCAAATGTCTGGTGGTGCTAGTACACAGCATAAACTCTAAACATCTGCTTGTGGCATATTTATGTAAAGCAGAAAAATCTTGGCCTTCTGAGGGTCTCAGTAACAGATCACTCTAGGAAGTTTTCCAACTATTTCAGATACTGAGCTTCCAAAATATTGCCACTTCTCTTCTTCTGCAAAATCGGTAGCAATCAGATCCTAACAAAATTTGGAGTCTCTGAGCATGTGTACACAAATATTACATAAAATGATAAGCAAATTTAACACATAAGAAAATGAATTTGAAGTAATGACCATCTGTTATTAAAACAGTGATTTTACCCAATCTTTAAATATTTTTCTTAAACTACAAGAAGCTACTTTAAATTTATCTTATAGAAAAAAATCAGCACAAGGTCCCTGACTTCTGTGTGAAAGTGCCTTGTGGAAGCCTTAGCCACATGGTACTGATTTTAACTAGCAACTCAGTAATAACCGTGTAGACTGACCTTTAATAATGAAACATATTAGCCTGGCCATCATTACCATCAGTTGGATGCAGAGAACCTTGTAGTTCCAAACTACCCTCTCAAATTAGGTTGTGTGTGTTTAAAAAACTGAATATTCATTTTCGGATATTGCATATTAATTTAAGGCTTTCTTGAAAGATATGTATTAAGGACACTGAATCAAGCAGTGGAGCATTCTTAAATCTTTTCTAAATGTAAAGGAAGTTTATTTGGGGTTAATTTCTTAAGGAGGAAATTTTACTTAAAAAAATTCTGGATTGTGTTTTGAGATCTTGAAAACTTTTAGTAGGTGAATAATCAAGTGGCATTGATTTGAGGGTGAAAAAGACATGTCAACAGATAATTACAATAAAATGTGATAAGTGCTATTATAAGGATTTGTGCCAAGTCCTCTGAGAGGGCTCCTCCCCTTCCATATGGGAATTTTGGCAATGACAGAATCAGGGTGTGGGTGAATTTGCTGAAGTGATTGCAATCAGGTCAGAGAATTAAAGAACTCTTGAAGTAGGGACTTAAAACAGTCTTCCTACTGATGGTATGTTGAGTATGAAGGAAATAATGTTAAATAGAATAAAAAAAGACATTATTAAGATTATCAAAGAACTCACGGTGGCATTCTAATTGGAATTAAAATTCCCCCTAAAATTGACTACAGTTATAATGCTTAAAATTTATGTAGCACATTGTGCTTTACAGAGTAATTTCTCATTGTATTAGCATTTGCCTTAAAAAGTAATTTAATTTTTAATATATTCATTCATATACCATTCATTCACTCAATAAATATGCTCTGTGCCAGATACTGTGTCAGGAGTTGATAATTCCAAGATGAATAAGAAACTGCTCCTGTGTTTATAGGATTGTATTCTTGCTAGACTGTGAACACCTTTGAAAAGGCATTTATAGCATTTAGGTATTCGCTACATGTTTGCTGAATGAATAAATGAGTGTGTGTTTTGGTTAAGTTGGCAAATAAAAGATTCTTTTACCAAATAGAAGTTTGGGCATGATAAATTTGTAGGTACTGGAGTCAGAAGCCCTGTTTTAAGTTTTAGCTTAGATATATGATATGATACTGGAAAATTCACTTAACCTTTCCAGTCTCAATTTTTCTCACTGTGGGCATAAATAATAACTCTCTTAGAAGGTTGCTATGAGGTTAGATGTGAAAGTGCTTTCTAATCTGAAATGTTATTTAGATGTTAGTCATTATTACAAATATAGTCCCAATATTCTACATCATAGAGCAACATTTAAAGATAAGTGCCTCTATCAGGAGTGAAGCAATATAGCCTTTCTAGAATGGGTAAATCGAGAGTCCTAGTCATGGCAAAATGCCAGGTACCCTGAGGCAAATTACACTAGTGATTAGAATCAGCAGTCAAGACAGAAGTCTCTGTATAGATGGGTAAACCAAAGGGGACTGGAAGTTTGTGACTGGGAGGTAGCACAGATCCAAAGTAGTTGTAACTGAAGATACAGGGTTCTAAATCTGACCAGCAACAGGCAAATGTTGGTCAATGAATGCTAACAGTCACCACTCAGACATCTGAATTTTGGTTCTGGTATTCTGAGGACACTTGGAGTTTCATTGAATGGAAGCTACGGAACTGGAAAAGTATATAGATAAAGGGTTATCATGGATGTCCCTAAAAATATGTGAAGACAGAAGTAATTGATTGAGGTTGGGCTCACAGACAGTGGGCTCGAGGAAACGGGCGGTAATTGTGGTACTATGACTTACAATGATTGCCACCACCAGCACCAATAACTATATGTTGACAGTTTACCAAGTATTCCCCATTATCTCTGCTAATACTCATTAGACACTTGTAAAGCATTTATTCTCATTCCATTTTACAGACCAAAGCATCCATTCAGATGAATCAAGTCAATGATCTAAGGCCATCTTACAAGTAGATTAACCTAGGTCCTATGAATCCACATCCCTGTTCCTTTGTATAAGATGATTAACCCTTTATGTCAGGGTCCTAGGATATCAGAGTGCTGTGCAGAGCGGGCAGGATGAGCAGAAATTGTTTCTGGGTAGTCAACAGCATTTACTGCAGGATATCTTGTCTTTTACGTATGTGTGTTTTCTTCCTTATGAAGTGATAACTCCTTGAGAGCAGTAAACATGAACTTATTCTCCCTTTTCATTGACACAGCTCCAAGGACAGTATTTGCAATTATTAGTATTATAATAAAAAATATCTATTAAAAGTCTGCTTTCTATTCAAATAGCTAATTCGTGAATTACTGTCATTCTTTCCCTCTCTAACAGACATAGGCAGATTTCACTACTAAACCCATTTCGTTTTCGTGCTGCTAGATCCCTCTGGTGTATCCTACGACCAGCACATCATGGCAAAACTCTTCAGACAGGGAAGTTCCTGAGAATGGCTCCTTGCTGACTTGTTGTCCATGACCGTGATCCTCTTTTCTCTCCACGTACTATGCAGCACATCTAATCTGCCATACCCTATCCCATTTCTTTTTCTTGGTAGCTTCTCCATTCTTCATATTCTTTGAACTTTACATTTCAAAACTAAACATTTAGCTTATGAAAGGAAGGAGAGACAGAAGGGAAAAGTGGAAGGTTAAAGTGGAATGAATGAAGTGAAACAAATTAAATAATTGTTAGATTTTAAAACCTAACTTGTATTTAAAATTAGATTGCATGCTTTATCTTTAATGACTGAAAACTTATTCATAGAATGGAAGCTTAGGTGAGACCAAAATGTGGGAGCTTCATCAGTTTATGAAGCTGTGTCTGGTAGCATAGGATCTGTCTAGCTCTCCAGTCATACCAGACTCTTTCTCTCCTAGCCTAATTTTTTAGAAACCGAGTGGGATGAGCTTCAAAGGGTGGCCAGCTGAAATTGACCATGCTGAGACTGAAGCCTTACTCAGTAGTTCTTGACAGTTCTTCAGGCTATAACAGAAACATTGTGGGAGGTTTGTAACCCATCCAGGCCCACTCTTCCTCTCTCTAACGAGTTAATATGGCAATGGGCATATAAGATTTGAAAAAGTTTCCTCATTGGTTCAACGCCTATCTTTGCCCTGAGAATTGCTGGCCTAGTGGTTAAGAACATGATCTTTGGATTCAGTCATTTCTCGATTCAAATCTGGGTTCAGCCAGTTGCTAGATCTTTGACTTTGAACGAACTACATAATCTGATCATCTTGTTCTCTTGTTTGAAAAATGTAATTTAGTAATTCCTGAAATTCCTACACAAGATTTGTTGAAATATCATTTCAACAATATTGTGCTAGACCTGCCTGGTAAAACTAAGGACCCCTGATAAAAGAAATGAAAGAAAACCTGAATTAGAGGAAAGATGTATCACATTCATTGATTGAAAGATTTAATATAGTCCTTCTCAAATTGATATAGTCAATCCAATGTTAATAAAAATCTTATTGTAAATATGATTTTCATAGAAAATACAAATCGATTCCAAAATTTATAAGGAGGTACAAAGGGTATGGAATAGATAAAAAACATTTAGGAAAAGAGAAAGGAAGATGGAGACTTTCACTACTTGATTTTAAGATTTATTATAAAATTATAGTAACCAATACAATGTGATCTTGGCATAAAGATAGACATATAGATCAATGGAGCAGCATAGGGTCCAGACATATTATCAATTGATTTTGTATAAAGGTGCCAAGATAATTCAATGAGGGGGGAAAAGGCAGTCTTTTTAACAAATGGTGCTGGAAAGAGTGGCTATCTATACAGGAGAAAGACATGAAGCTCTGCCCTTATTTCACAACATAATACTAAAATAAACTGGAGGTGGAGCATGGATCTAAAGACAAGTGATAAAATCATAAAACACCTAGAAGAAAACATAGAAAACTCTCTTTTAAACATTGAGTAGACCAAGATTTCTTAAGACACAAAAAAGCGCACAAGAAAATATTGAATAAATTGATCCATATCAAAATGAAAAGCTTCTGCTCTTCAAAAGACACCACTTGAGTGAATGAAGAGGAAAACAACCAAAAGAGTAAAAATATTTGCAATATTTAACAATGACTTGAATCCAGAATAGATCAATTACTCTTACAACTCACTAAGAGACAAACAACCCTCCAAAGTGAGCAAAAGATTTGAACAAAATCTTTAAAAAGAAGATGTATAATGATCATATTATTTTTCTTTTGGATACTTTATTTTGAAGAATCTGGAAGACATCCTTTACTATGCATTGGTGCCATATTCGTACTAAGTGCATAAGTATTATGACCTCAGGTACAGAAGGACCACCAAAATGAACGTGGAAACTTGGGAAGTGGGCCAATGGTAAGAAGTGATGCTGGACACCTTTCTGAAGCAGACTCTGAATGAATTAGAAGGCTGTCTAGAAAAACAGTAATGGATTTGTACCATCTCTGGATTCCATATGTCTAAATAGGCTAACAATGAAATTGCTTTGAATCTGGTAATGGACTTGACTCATGTACCTTTCCAAGTATTAACTGAGGTCTTACACTTAGGCAAAGAACACAAATGTACAAAATATTTATAGGATGGCTTGAAAAATATTTGTAGTTTTAATAGTTCAGTATTTGATATATTTTCAGGGTTAATTTTTCTAGTTAAAATCATCAAATCAACCATACACCAACCAACCAAAACATAAAAACTAGATGTTATCTTAGGTTACAAAGATAATGATCTCTGCATTAAATGGCAAGGTAGGGACTGACGAGGTTGTGGAGATTTCATTAGGAAGGTGATCAAGTTAGTGAAGAACATGAAACATATGTTGGATGAAGAATGAATGAAAAAAGAAAGGTAAAATATTTGAGAGTCTGTCATGTAGAAAAGAATACAGAATTTTTCTTTGCAGCTATTAAGGCTGGAAACAAAGTCAATGGGTAGAAATTACAATGTGGGAGGTTTGGTTTTGAATAATTAAGTTATATAGTTTTCAGATGTTTTGCTTCTACTAGAGTATTTCTGGGAGAAGGGGAGAACTCACTTCACCATAGGATAGCTTGATCTTCAATGAACGACTCTAATTGTTAACAGGGAGTACCGGTTCATAGTTAAGAGAGTGGGCTCCAGAGTTTGAATTCCATTTCTGCCATGTACTAGCTACATAACTTTGGACATGTTGCTTCACCTTCTGGAGCTCATTTTTTCCTAACTTTTGAACAGCTCTTACCTTATAATATTTTTGTGAAGAACTAATGCACAGATGGTACTTAGAACAGGATCTAGCACTTGGTAAGTGTAAATTAAATGTTAGCTACTAATTACAATTATTACCTTTCTGGGGGACTGAGGTGGAGATTTCTGTGTGAAGTAGGAGGCTGGGCAAGATGATTCCTAAAATGTTTTCCAATTCTTTGTTTCTGTAGATTCAGCATATTGAGAAACATCCTTCTTTTGAGAGGTTTACAGATCATTGGAAAGTGACATCCAGCCTTGAATGTGGAATTCTCTTCCATGAAGATTTTTTTTTCTTCCATGAAGATTTTGAAATAGTAAGCCCATCTGGTATGATTTCACATGACTTTTTAGGCTGGTTAAAATACTTGCACATGGGACTGGCTTTTCTCTACAACAAGTCTTTGATCCATTGTTCCTGGGTCACTTTTCATGTGCAATATTTGCAGTGAGAAAAAAGAGCAGGACATAATACCTCTTTCTGTTTTTTCCCAAGCATTGTACAAAAGGACATAGTTACATGCTATGGCAGTTTATTAGAACACACAGTCTAAAATAGAGAAATTGCCACTGAACTATGAATTAGTAAATACTTACAGAATGTATGCTATGACATAAAACATTGTGTGAAGCATTGGAAAGATACTCACCATTTACAGTCTAAGTTAAATACTACTTAAAAAAAAATCTGATCCAGATGTGTATCGTTACTGATTGCCGTGTAACCAAACATCTCCAAATTAATGATTTTCTTTGTCTTGGACTCAGCCAGGCTGTTCTTGTTTCAGTTGGGGTCAGCTTCATCTTGGCTGGGGCGCTCTGCTTCTGGATGTAGTTGGATGTTGGCAGGAGTTATGGGTGACTGGGCCACACATCTCTCATTTTTTCAACAGACAAGCTTGGGCTTCTTCTCACTGCAGAATCAGGGGTTCAAGAGAAAGATCTCCGGAGCCTAGGCTTAGAACATAATCCTCTACACCAAATTCTATTGACCAAAGCAAATCACAAGCCCAGCCCAGATTCAAGACAGATTCCATCTCTTTACGGAAGATCTACAATTCACATTCCAAAGAGCATAGATATAAGGGAGGCCAATGATTGAGGCCATCAGTGCAATCAAGCTATCACAAGATGCAATCATCAGATGAGAAGCTCTAATATAACTCTGCTACAGAGTCAGACACTCTGCAAGACAGTGTAAGATATTAACCATATTCACCATACAAAGCTTCTCAGAAGTAATAGAAAGGGAATCCACACTGGGGCTCTGGCAGCCTGACTTTTTTTTTTTTTTTTTCCTCAGCATTCCCAACAGATGTCCAGTAAGCTGACAAATATCTAAAAATTTTAAAACAGCAGATGATATCAATTATAAAATTATAGTGTCCAGAGTAATTTAACCGGAGGTGCCAGAGTAAATAGCCAGCAATGTGAATGTTCTAGAAGTATGCCGATTAATTATATAGTGTGAGAATCAGGGACTTCTGTTTACAGACAAGGAGTTAAACTCTCACAGCAGTGCTAGAGAAGACTTTTGAATTAATGGCTAATTTCAAACAAAGCATTTAATGTCACCACTTGAAATGTTTCAGTAATAATTCAAATGGTTTAATTCTAAGCCACTTATGATTAAATTTCAAATATGCTAAGGTATTATTAGACATTTATGGGAAAAATCATTTTTTTCCCCTGCAAATTAAATGTTCTTCTGTGACAATGATTTAAGTTATGATGGGGGGTTCTTGTTTCCTTTTAATTATAGCCCAAACACTTGTGTAGATAAAGCAGCAATACGATCACTATTTCATTTTGGAGCCATTATTACCGAAATGCAAAATATCTCAGTATCTACCTCTCTCCCCCTCCCCCTAGGTTTTCTTTTTAATCCCATAAAAGCATCTGTCTTTGATTTCAAGTGGAGTACCTGCTGTGCAGGATGCAATGCAAATCCAATTTGTGTGTAACAAAACCAAATGGGCTGAAATGAACTCTGCATTTTAAAGATGTTTTTGTTTAATCATTGCCATCACTCGTCTTTAATGAATGCATAATCAAGTTAAACTTCAGGCAAGAAACGGAATGGCTCTTCTTAAGACAGAGAAAGCAAATTCCTGTGATATCCCTCACTGCTGATCTGCCTCCTATTCCTGTGTTGGCAGGAAAAAAATAAGAAAGATCTTCAAATGCGTATTATGGCAAACTGTTGAGAACCATGGCGTGAACGGCAGCACTGCTCATTTTTTCTGCCTTCTTCAGAAATCATTATAATTATTGTTTAGAGCAGAAAGTGAGATGTAAGATCCTGGATTCTCATTTCATCGTCCCCTTTTCTACATCTCACAGAAATAGGAGGTATAATAAAGTGCTTTGGGAGTTTAGAGGAGGATCTGGGGCATTTCTGTGCCACATATCATCCAGCCTAAATGTGGATATACAATTAACTAAGTACAGAGTTTCTGTGTGGCAGTGAAACTTTGGTGGTTCTTTCTTTGGAAGGAAAGAATCTACTACAAAGACCTCAGGATGTCAGATGACTTTTGTATAATTGTGTAACACTGGGTGAATAGATCAATTACAAACAAGGAAATGTAGAAGAGAATGTTTCACTCATTTCACAGATGGGAAAGCCAAGCTTGAAATGTCACTGACTACTGTGGAGTCACATGGTTAATAGACGGAATAGTCAGAGCTGGGACACTGATCTCTTGGTCCTCAATCTTTCCAAAGCGATTCTAAAATAGAACACTGTGTTATTACAAAACAGAGACGATAGACTTCAAAATGGGAATCGTTAGGTGATCAACTGTGTACATGAGTTTTGTATTCAAGGTGAGCCTGGGTGATAGAGGGTTAAGCACAATGTATATTTGTACATTTTTTGGTTGTCAAGCAAAAAAATCTAGAGATTTATGAGGATGCTAGAATACAGGACTTTGTTTCTTCTGATTATTTTTAATAGATAAGAGTTAGGATTGATTTTATTTCTAGCTAAGAGTCTACTTGGTATGACTTATAAAACTCTGAGATGGACAGTTTGAACACCCACCATTATGTTTGGAATTCCAACATTGCAAGTTATTTTTATGTGATATGCACTGTCTATTAGGGAAACATTCTTTTGGAGCACTAACTTTGTGAAACAGCATCTGTCCTTTACCCTTAAATTTCCAAAGAGTCATTAACTTCCTTTCTGATTAGGAACATCTCACAGGGAGCAGGGTCCTGTGATTGTATACCACGATTGTGTTGACAGTTGTGGGGAAAGTTAAGGAAGGTTGGAGCACTGCTTACAGGGCAAGCCGGTTAAGACCTGTAGTGACTATTATAGAAAGCCAGGGGATGGGCCAACACTGAGAAAACTGAGAAAACACTAAGAAAAGATGCATCTACCTGCAACTTTTTTGAGGGTGGCTGCCCCTGCGTTAAGCCACTCGGAGGGCAGATATAATGATGCATATTCCAAAGATTCCATCTTAGGAGTTCCGTTGTCCTTGTCCTTGATCTGTTTACCTTGTCTTCCACTTTTACCTGTTCTATTCAGATAAGGATATGAAAGTTGAGTTTTGAACAGGTCTAAAATTTCCCATGTGACAGGAGGAAAAAATTACAAGCATAATAATTAAAACTGCGTTCCAGGAGAACCATATGACATGGTATTTTTTATTGGCCAAACTCTTTCATCTCATGACAGAACAACACCAAACAACTTTCAATAATATTGTTCTAGAGAGGTTAAAAGACACAGTGTTCTTTCCTCACTGAAAAAATTTCAATTCCCAAATTGCACTAGCTGGTCAATGAGACCTCTTGACCCCTCTAATTTTTTCATTTTTTTTTCTACTGCCAAACGGAAGACTTCTTCAATATTGGTATGCCATGCACACCCTGAGGCCAGAAGGTCATCCATGTAAATGGACTGAATCAAACAGCTTATTATGTTCAGAATCTTTTTTGGAAGTTAATGTCATCACGTACTTTGGTTTAATGTGGTAGATCATTTTGAGCAGTGGACTATGACCTAGGTATCCAAAAATAAATTTATCTGGGGGAGATATACTTGCCAATTGAACTCTCAATACTAGTAGGTAGCTACCAAAGGATCCCATTTACAATCGTTTAAAAATTGTTAAAACCAAAAATCTTTTAGCATTCTTTGCAGCATAAGGGTTTATATCAAATCATAACGTATCATTGTAGTGATAATTCAGTTGTTATCAACCTAGGTGGCCACTGGATGTCCCCACTCTTCCTCAAATGCAGCCAAAGCATCACTTAACTGGCAGTTATAAAAACAATGCATTTTGCAGGGGAACCTTTAGAAAGATCCTGCAAGAGTTCTGGTGTGCTTAGCAGCACTGTTTGCCCCTGGCAACAACAGGGCAGACTAGAAAGGCTGATTTAAAGTCTTGTGTTGAGTGGAAGAAATTCTTGGGTCATGTCACTATATGTTATGCATGTTTACTTCCATATCTTTTCCAATGGCTCATATTTCTAAAAAGCGTTTAAAAAAGAAGGAAGTCTGTGGATATTTCTGTTATAATTCACGCCGGTAAAACAAGTATGACTTGGAAAGGGTGAGAACATGGGAGCATGCCAAACTTGCAAAATACATGAAAACTGCCTCATGAAGGTACAGGATATAAAGCATAGGAGATTCTTTAGCAGAGTGGAATCTCTGAATTTTGATCACTCAGTTATTCTAAGCAGTTGTACCTAACCAGGTAATGGCTATAGGACAAATGATTGAACTTTAAATTTGGAGTTAGAAGACCAGGATTTGAATCATATTACTAGCTCTATGCCATTGAACAAGTATGCTTTATTTCTCTGAACCCCAGGCCCTTGTTTGTAAAATGGAGATAGAAGTCCTGTCCTCAGATTTGTTGAGAAGCTTAAATGATATTTTATATATATGAAGGGTCCTAGGACATGGTGGTTACAGAATAAATGTCAAATATATTAGAAATCTGAGATGCAATTAAAAGTTCAAAAAGGACTTTACATCTTCAAAAAATCTAGGTCTAGTTAAAATGGAAAATAGAAGGCTTTAGTTTTACTTACAATATATTTTCTTATCTACTTGGAATTAATGAACATTTGTTTAATCACATCAACTCTCCCCTTTAAAGTGTCAGGGAGAGAAAATAATGCAAACTACTTAATGCTTCACCTCAAAAAAGGCCTTGGAAAGTAGAACCCTCTTAAAAAATGCTGTAGATACTTTGTTAATTCTTAGGATTTTATAGAGAGGGAAGGGGAGACAAATGATATGAGTTTGGGTTTTTGTTTTTGTTTTTACTGATGAGAAGCTGAAGCACAGAATGCTGTGCAAAGTTGAGGAATGATTTTGCACCATTAATTACATGGCTGTGTCAAAGTCAAATTGGGGGGATGAAATGCGGTAGAATTTGCATTTGTTCTGGAACCATGGTCTGAAATGTTCAGACAATTATGGAAAACTGAGAATTTTCCTCTCTGAACAGGGTTGGTAAGGCTCCCAAATGAAGTCCCATTTCTCTAATTCCATTCTACCACCAGACTATTTTATTTTCGTTTAGGGAAAACAATAAAACTTGCTTGTAACTAAGGAGCAGTCCTGGCACACAGTTCCTGCTGGGAAGACAGTATTGGAGCTCATCTACTGGGAGACACTTTCTCATGCTCACTTCCAAACACTGACTACCAGGCTACTAATTAGTATTTCTCAAAGGAAGAAGCTGACTCCTTTTTTGGTTATGTATTCTCTACAATAATACCAATGTTTCTATATAGTTTAGCCAAAAAAAAAAAAAAAAAAAATCAGAGAGTATTTCTGTCATTGGCAGCTTTAGCAAAAGTTATTTCAGAGATACTGTCTGATTTAAATGACTGAGAGTAAAATTCAAAGGCTTTTATTAGCTTTGGTTTGGTTGAGAGTGATTCTAAACTGCTGAGAGATTTGGTAGTTCCAGAAGTTAGGTAGATAAAGAAATAATATTACTCAGGGCTTGTGGCCAAGGCAGAACTTTGTAAATTGGCTCTGGTTATCCCATTGAGAGCTTTTATTGTGCTTTTGTTTCATAAAAAGAATCCACCCACAATATGACCTCACAAGATGCTCCGAAGAGTGAATTACAGGCTCTGTTGCCTTTAAGATCTTTGGACCTACGACCCAGACATGCGTTAACCAAGAACTAGGGTAAGTCTCACTGATGTTTTCCTTTTTTGGAAACTAGTACTATGTCTTGATTATTAGTTAGGCATTCAAGAAATGCTGATGGAAAAAAAATGTTGCCCACTGTGATTAAAAATGATACTCTTGAAATTAGTTTTCCAGTTTGGGTAATAAGCTTGACTTTATCCAGATTGTTTCCCCCAATTCCCCATATTGTTTAGCTGTTTGTAATTGGGAAGAATGCTGAATAAATAAGGAAAGGGTAGAAGTAGAACTGCCAAGCAAAGTTGGCTCTTCTGTCTGAGAATTGAACTGCAGTCTAATTAGCTCTAACTAGCTGAGCTAACCAATCATAGAAGTCTAAACTGAGCTCAAACTTTTGTATATATCAGAATCATCTAAACAGCTTATTTAAAGCACAGCCTTGGGCATCATCCTCCAAAATTTTAATTCAGTGGATCTGTGGTAGGACCTAAGAATTTGCATATTTAGTAAGTACTACTGTGATTCATCCTCAGATGGTTCTTGGGCCAGACTTTGAGGAACAATGGTGAATGATACCCGAATCATTTGAATTCACTGGAGACTAGTCAGGATGCAATAAAGAAACAAAGCTTTACCTTCCTCCTGAGGGATGGAGAAAATGATGGCGAAAAGGGGACAGGGAGGAAATGATGGTTAGATGCCTATAGTATTAACTGTGAAAGTCATACATCCTGGAAATGTAGGACTCTTTCCTTTATCATTAGATAACTACTACCCATTGTCTGTGAACCACACATAGTTTGGAGGGTAGAGTGGTCAAGAGCATGGGCTCTGGGACCAGGCCATCTCAGTTTGACTCTTGGTTCTGCTACTTATTAGCTATGTGACTTTGAGAAAGTTACTCTCTAAATATCTCGTTGTCTGTAAAATGGGAAGAATTAGTCCTCATCCCATCGAGTTGCCATGAGGAGGAGAGTATAAGTAAAAATGCTTAGAACAGTGCTCAGGACTAAGGCCTGGCCCTTAATAAGTGCTAGAGGAAAGTTAGCTGTTAGTACTCTGACTTCCAATTCAGTGCTTTTCTGGGAAGGAAAGGGGATGCAGGTGGAGCTGGAAAAATGAGCTCACTCAGAATAGAAGAAAAAAAAATCTAGAGCTTGCAAGCTCTTAAATTGTGCCAAACCATTTTGTGACTAGACTTCAGTTAGTTTAAGATAAGATATCTCTATCTTGTAAATGTATCTGTATTTGAACTACATTTGCAGTATTTGTTTTTTATTTTGGTTTTGCTTTGCTTCTTAGGGAATTCCTGTGTGAAAAAATTCTAATGTTGATGTAAAGATAGTAATGCCCTAGAGCATTAATTCTTGGGCTTTGAGGGGTCTCTGAAGTGAAATTTTGCCCATATGTACTTACATGTTTTTGTGTATACGGGGTAAGAAATTTTTCCCTAGCACATTCTGGGAGAGTACTAGGATACCAGAAAGGTTAACTTGTGTCTTCTGAGAGCCAATTTACCTGTGACCTCTTCCTGACCCCGCTTTCTGTGACCCTAGGTGAGTGGTTGTCAACCAAGGACAGCTTCGCTCCCTGCTCTGGGGCATGTGACATTGTCTTGGGATGTTTTTGGTTTTATAAGTAGTGGGTGCTACTAGCATGCATTGGGTAGAAGCCAGGGATGGGCAAAATATCCCACAGTACATAGAAAGCCACTCATACAAAGAATTATCTGATCTGAAGTGTCAATAGTGTCAAGGTTGAGAAACCTTGTTCCAGAGGTAAAATCAGCAGAAGCTCAGCTGGGGACTGAAGGCAGAGCTGGTGAAGCTGAGTACTAAGTGAGAGGCAGCGGAGTTGGTGACAAGGGAGGCCACCACTCCTTTCCTTTAGAACTGTTCCGTTAACAGTAGTATGGGCACAATGCTAGATGCCAATGGCAGATAATCTTTGTTTATGTACAGAATACTCCTACCAACACTCGCTTTGGGTCTTCATGATTTGGCACCATGTGGGTACACCCTTGCCATGTTGTCTTACTACTTACCCTGCTTATAGGTCCGGTGTTGGGAATCACTAAAAATGTGGATGTTTGATTCAGAAGCAGGCAAATTTAAATTTCTTTCTTTCTTTTTTTTTTTTTTTACAGCATAGACTTTATCAGGGGAGACATTTCTTCACATGGGTAATGGTAATGGAGTCCCTATAATAATTAGCACTAATTGAGATCCAGGTAGGAGCTTTCGTAGAAAGGCTGACAACTCAATCACTCATGGTGATGACCTGGGGACTGGGGGACTAATCTCATAGGTCTTTGTTTAGTCACATGAATGAAGAAAAGGGAGGCAGAATTGAATGAGATTATTGTTTTCAGGAAGCATTACATTTATTGTAAGCAATTGGAAAGTTATTTATCTGGACTAAATGCCATGAGCCACACACACACACACACACACACACACACTTAAGAAGAATCTGAGCCGTACCTAATTATACACAGAGATCAGAGGGTCAGCAGGATTATTCTTTGAATAATATATAGGTTCTGTCTAGTAGCCTGGGGACAAGATCACATATGTCCTAGTCATGTCCCTAGAGTCTCTTTTGTATGACTTTTACTTAACTTTTCTTCAGTTTCTCCATTATTAAAATGACCTAAACCTTTATTGTTTTCTGTTCTGTGAAAACTCTCCCATACCTCTGGAGAACTACATTTGGAGGGGAGGCTAACATCAGAGAGATCTGTGAAGTTTAGAAAGATATGAATTCATTAGCATTCTAGAATCATATCCTGGTTTTCTGGGGAAATAGAGTAAGTGTAGGAGAGAAAATCATTTAGACAATGAGGACGTTTCTTTTAGATGGATCACAGATGAGAAAAAATTCAGTGGGTAAAAAACCTGAAAGAGCCAGGGTACCTGCTATGGAAAATAGGATGTAAGACTTTGGCTTTGTCATATAAACCTAGGGAATAGATGCCAATCAAAGTTCACAAAATTTTGACAGTTTCTATCATTTCTCATGAGAATACAGAATAATAAGTCATCTGGATTGGATGAAGGCAAATTTTCCATAATCTGGGACAAAGGTGGTAGATGCCAAATCTATGAGTGTCAGTAATCTTTGCCCTGTGGTTCTTGTGCTTTTTCCATGAGGAGAGAAAATAAAGAATTATTGATTCTAGTTCCAGCTTTGCCACTCGGTAGCTGAAAAAAAAAAGTGTTCTTCATATGCCAAGAAGAATCCCAAACAACTTTCTATGACAGAAGTTTCTATGAGAAATAGAGTAACATTTCTGTATACCATACTTTTGGGACTCCCCAATTTTGAACAAGATCTCCATCTTGGACTTCCTCCTGGCTGAATTCATCAGATTTAATTTACTGCTAGTGAGTCCCAAGCTTGTGTCTAAGCTACTGTCACTGAAGACAGTAGGACACATCTGTTCTTTTTGGCAAAACCAAGCCAGTGAGGTCACTGACTCCCTAGAAGCCTATTGGGATAGAGATCTGTCAACATTATGTAGTCTCTGTCCATGGTGGAAATTCTTGGAGAAGAGTTCTATGCCCCCAAACTTGCTCTGCTAGCCTTGGTAGTTGAAAAGTCTTTGAAAGTCCATTAGTTTTACTTTCCTATTGCCACTAACAACTCCAAGTGATCTAAGGGAGCCAGGTTGATCTGCTTTGGTATTTAAGTGACAGGGTGGAACACAAAATGGACAAGACCTTTGTCAGGGAACAGAAGTGGGACTTCTGTGAAATGAGGACATCAGAATACAGAATCTAAAATGCTCTAGCAGAGTTACACTGCCAAGAGCTATCAAGATACCCAGGGGGCTCTGACAAGGGGATCTGGAAGTGATGATACCTGGAGTGGTCTTGAGTACTTTGGAAGGAAGATCCTTCTGGTTGGTGGCCTCACTGTGGGTATATACTGCAGCGTTGCCAGTGACATCCTCTTGAGTGGCTTTTTAGGGAGTGTGTGTGTGTGTGTGTGTGTGTGTGTGTAAGAGATGTCACACAGCAATATGTACTCCATATGAGGTGGAGAAGTTTCCTCCAAGAGAAAGTATGAGGCTCACCCCAGGGGAGACTTTGATTTGGGCAGAAGCCCCAATGATCACTGGTCCCTGGTCCAGGGGCCGATCGGACAAACATGGTGTACAACTGTAAATGTGACCCCTTGTTTTCACTCTCCCTCTTCCACCTCTAACAGCATCCCCATCAGCCTCCTCCCTCTAACCACCTCCTATTCCCTATGATGAAAACCACTGGGTCAGAAATGAAATCTCATGGGAAGTTTGAATAGAACTCAGGTAAGTAATTGCAGCGCTAGTTACTACATGTTTGCAAGCAGTTCTTATGTAATAATTAGAAATAGAAATGCTTTCAGGGGGTATAAGATAATTCGATTGTAAATTTCAGATGATAATGGGAAAATGCTAAAAGAAGCATCCAAATGGAATATCCTGGAATAGAACTTGCACATATACCATAACTTCTTGGAAAAGAGCCATAGCAAGAGCTCTTGCTCTTGCACAACCTCACCTGGTGACCCTAGCTTGGAACAGGAAAATCATCAATGTAGGTTCCATGACTTCTCCGGGTTCAAATTCTGTGACTTTTAATTACACTGAGCTTTCTACCCTGACATCCTAGACCAGGATCATTATAATGAACTCTGATCTTTATTTTATTTTTGCTTCCTTGCATCTGTTTGCTCTACTTTTGGTGACTGTACCCCAATTTTCCTCTGGCCGCCTACTCCACTCCTGGCTTTCTGTACATGCCCTTCATTCCAGTGGAGTAGTCTCAAACCCTAACTTCAGAGATGGGCATTGGGATAGATCTCTGAATAATTAGAGAATTATATAGAGAATCTAGTTGCAGTGATTGGCTCAGAAATGGGCATATGATCATTGGAATTAGCAAGATGCATTGAGACAGTCACTGGAAGTTTTGAGAAAGAACTCTACCTGGTTTGTTTTCTGCAGCCATCTAGTCACCATGAAATAAGAGCCTGCCTGAGAGAAAGGCCAACATGGGGGCAAGCAGCAGCAGCAGCAGATAAGGAAAAAAAGAGACATTGACTTTTGATGCTATTGTGAGCTTTCTATAACATCATATCAAGAGATTAGGACTAATTTTCCGGGTGTGTGTCCGGTGCAGGTACACAAGGCCCCATGCTCAGAAGGATGCTCAGCTGTTGTCTTGAAAATCTTAATACACTTCATTCTTTAACTTGAGTTTTGTAAGTGATGTCCAGGGGAACAGTGGAACATGGGTATGAACACAGGAATACATGTAAATGTGTCTGCTTTCCTTGCCACCCCACCAGCATATAGCATTCATGATGAACCAGAAATACGGAATTTTAGTAAACTCCACAATGTGTAGAGGCTCAGTGAGATTCAGAGCGAGTACAAGGTAAGCCTGCCATGTCTGTGACTGAGTAAGCTGTGGTTCTGATGGTCCAGGGAGGCCATCCCTTCCCTCTGAATCAGAACTGACTTGGAATACAGCTAGCAAGCAAGGGCATTCTAAAAAACCATAATCAGACAACCCACCCTGTCAGGACTTTTCTTGCCTGTGTATTACTTCCCTGTATTAGTTAACCATTACTCTGAAAATGATCACTGGAAGGAAAGGGTAAGAAAGAGTAACTTTTAGTTGCTTTTCCTTTCAGTTCTTCCATATTCATCAATAAATGTAGGATAGACTGTGTTGGCAGGATTTATGTGTCTCAAGAAGTGAAATAGAAATAGTTGAGTTAGTTTCTGCAGTGTTTCCACTATTCTCATAAGATTGATATGTATATGCATGGAAAGGTTATGAAATATGAGTTGTGCCATTTTGGTGATCTTGCATGTGTGTTAAGTGGCCTTACATTTGCATTTAAACCTGGCATTGCACAATATAGAGATGAATGGTAAAATCCGTGCTAATAATTTAACATCATAATTTTTCTCTGCTTAAGATTACTTATATAGAAAAAAGTAAAAACAGATATGCTCCTAAAACCTAAACAACCACCACCATGATAAATTGGAGGGAGACAAGAAAAAGTGAAAAAAGCCTAATGTTTTACTATCATTTTTGGTGCCTTTTTTTTTTTTTTTTTTTTTTTTTTTTTTTGCTGCTGCTTTTTGAACCAGGGGTGCTACAGTTTCATTTTTCACTAGGTTTTGCAAATTATATCCAGCCCTGCAAGGGACCGGTATTAGTTCGCTAGGGCTCCTGTAAGAAAACACCAGACTTGGTGTCTGAAACAACAGAAGTTATTTTCTCACAGTTCTGGAGGCTTAAAGTCCAAGGTCAAAGTCAGGGTTGGCTTCCTCTGAGGCCTTTTCCTTGGCTTGCAGATGGCCATCCTGTTGTTGCCTCTTTACATGGTTGGCCCTCTCTGCATGTGTACCTCTGGTGTCTCTTTGTCCAAATTTCTTCTTTTTATAGGGACAATAGTCAAATTGTATTAAGGTCCACTAACCTAATGACCTCATTTAACCTTAATTACCTCCTCAAAGTATTTCTACAAATATAGTCACATTTTGAGATTCTGAGGCTTAGGGCTTCTATGTATGAATTTTGAGGGACTACAATTCAGTCCATAGTTAGGCTATTCAAAGGCATGAGCAATAAATTTCCTTTTTTTTTTTTTTAAAAAGAAATGAGTTAAAGATTTATTTGTTTATTCATTCATTTGAGAGAGAGAGAGAGAGAGAGAGAACACAAGCAGGGAGAGTGGGAGAGGGAGAAGCAGGCTCCTCATGAGCAAAGACCCTGAGGCAGGACTCCATCCTCAGACCCTGGGATCACACCCTGAGGTGGAGTCAAATGCTGTACCAACTGAGCTACCCAGGCATCCCTAAATTTCCTTATTTATTTATTTATTTATTTATTTATTTATTTATTTATTTATTTTTAAATGTTTATTTATTTATGATAGTCACACACACACACACACACAGAGAGAGAGAGAGAGAGAGAGAGGCAGAGACATAGGCAGAGGGAGAAGCAGGCTCCATGCACCAGGAGCCTGACGTGGGATTCGATCCCGGGTCTCCAGGATCACGCCCTGGGCCAAAGGCAGGCGCTAAACCACTGCGCCACCCAGGGATCCCATAAATTTCCTTTTTTAAATGCCGGGTGTGTTGGAGAGCTTGTAGCTGGTGTATTAAATTAAGAATATGCAGATTATGACCTGCTGAGAGATGGGGCATAAACTGCACACATGGGGTGGCAGATAGCTTCTTTAGCATCTGAGCTCCCACTTTGGGGAAGTCAAAACCCCAGAGTCATTTTGATTGAAGTTGTGGTTTCAATACCCTCACTCAAAAGAAATAAAATCTCAAGATTTATTACATAGAAATCCCAGAAGTGGGTCAGACACAATGAGCCTAGGGAAGGGCAGTCCTCCATCCCAGGTCATGTACGAACAGGGAATAGAGAGCAGAGAAGCAAGCACCTATTACATATAAGGTGGTAAGGACAGAGGTCACTAACTTTTTGTAGGCTCAACCATAGTGGTTATTTAATAGATGCCCTGGGAAAACCAAAGCAGGAACCTGTGGCGGGAATCCTAAACTCAGGTCCTTATCTAAATGTCCAGACTCTGGGTGTGAACAGATCATACAGTAAATGCCTAGGCAGCAAGATAGTTGTGTTCTCATCCCATCAAAGTAGATTTCTGTGGGATTTTTTGGGTCACTTAAAACTTAAAGACTCTAACCGAGACTGCTTCTCAGTGCAACCTCTCAGCTCCTACTCCTCAGTATTCTATTCTCTGTAGACAAAATATTTTCAATGCTCTTAAGAGACTTGGAAACAAGGGAAGAGAGACAATGTTGCCATAAGGTGCAATGAGTTGTGTATGAAAATATACCTTCACGTTTTATGCATGAAGCTCAGAAAATATCAGTGGTCATAGACATCAGGTCTCAGCTCCTTCATTCTGCAGGTAGCAGAATGAGAGCCTGAGAATGAGAATGCAGGTAGTAGAATGTGTGCTTAGAGAAGTCAAATTAAATCTAGGTAGCCTGGTAAGCAAATACTAATACCCACATTTCCTGATGCCTAGGTCAGGATTCTTCCCATCCTACTCAGTGAACTTTACCTCCAATGTCCACAGTACCAAGATGAAGCACATATTTTTGATCCCTGAATTGACTCACTTGTTTGATAAAAACCGCATCCCTCACCTCCCAGGTGGTCTTTGTGAATTTTTTAAATGAATGATCATTTGAATGAAAAATGTACCGAATGTACAAAAATGTACCAAGATCCCCAGCTAAATTCAATGTAGCAAAATATGTGCAATAGAAGAGTGTTTTCTCATTTTAAAACAACCTCTTTTATAGAAATAATGCAAATGCATGCATTTCTCATTCAGGAAAAATCACAAATGCTACAATCTAAACCGAGATCTTTGTAGATGTGACTTCAATTACAGTATGTGCAAGGTAATCAATAATTATAGAAGGCAACTTCTCTAAGGCAATATTGGGCTGCAGAACCAGGATTGAGATTTGAAATTTAGAACACCCACTACTCATCCCCTGGAGTTAATTCTACATGCAGGGCATAGACTTTGGTCTCAAGAACGAACAGGGAGCAGAAAAACACTATTTTACTTGCACAATTTTCTAAAGAGGAATCACATATGGGGTGGATGGATATTTTTTATTTATTGAATATTCTCAGCATTTCTCATTGGTGTCTCTAAGCAGCAACACTTAGATCAATAGCAAGGCATAAAGTTGCAAGATGGGAATGAAAAATGAGATTAAGAGTAATGTTCGTAAAAATGCTAAGATACCTGCTTGAGAGACAGTGGAGGCTGGGGGACCGACTGTCTCAAGCTCCCCCCTGCTCTTCTTACATGACAGCACTGATGCTATGACCTCCTTAAAAAAAGCTCTTTCTAAAGTGTGGAAAAATATAAGGCGTCGTGGAATTTGAGACAGTGATAGAATGTGATTTCAAGGGAAACGACCATTTGGTCAAAGTTGATATACTTGTCACTGTCCTAAAATACCTCTGACTATCAAGTAATTTGGCTGTTTTTTTTTGGGGGGGGTGGGCTTGGTTCTAGTTTTTCACAAATATGCTAGCACATCCAAATAAGCAGTCACTTGGACAACGCATGTATTACATACAACATAGTAGCCATTACTTAAAACATCTTTGGGATTGTCTTTATTCTTTGAATTTTTTCGGAGCTAATAAACATGCGTCTACTGATTTCTGGAAACCGCCAAAAGCTTGGAAGTGCCAAGCTTGGTGAACAAAGCCATGATTTAAGCAAATCATCTCTTTTCTTCTTTTTTTTTTTTTTTATTGTACAATTGCTTATCAAACACGGAGAGTCAATATGAACTAATGGAATTGATTTTCTATTGTATGGTTTATAAAATGATGCTGAAGTGTTCAGAAAGAGTTGAACAATGACAATACCATAAATAGAACTTCTGAAGGTGGCTGTTATGAAGGGTCTAATATTCAAGTACATCTGGTGATTTTTGCGGACACATGCATATACATACAAATACACACAGAGCTTGCCTACAGGTTGTACTGTTTTCAGTTGTCTTGGTTGTGTAAAAAAAATATAACTTTGTATGATTCGACTAAATGTACATTCCAAGACACCATTACTCCTTGGTTATAAACATGACAAACTAAGTCAATTCTGAGTTTTCTCTGTTTCTGGTTTAAGCCCTATTGAGTGATCATTTCTACTTCTTCCTAGGTCTGATCTAAGCTGTGGTGTTTTCATAGTCTCATAGCAATAGTGAAGAGATAGAACTACTCCTTGGTGCTTACCTGTCCTGCACTGGTCTCTCCTGAGATAAGCAGTTGTTCCATTTGATCTTCTATGCTGCATCATAATTCTGTGCTCCCTCATCATGATGTCAGGGTCCATTTGAGGACACTTGTTCTCTCTCTCTCTCTCTCTCTCTCTCTCTCCTCTTTTTAGAGCTAACATCTGTATCCTAAAAAAGGTGAGGAAGAATGAAGAGTCAGTGTACTTCCCATTCTTTTTGGAGTGTTGCAGACTGGGAGAAATCTTGGAACCTCTACCTGAGACATTTTATGAAGTCATTCAGCTCCACTGCTGCCTTCTTTGGTGGTGTGAAAAAATAAAAGCCATATAAAGATGTGTCTGGAGCACAAAAATGATCCCTATGAATGTTTGTTGATCCACTGGCTGAAGGCAAATGTTTCCCAGAGTTCCAGAAGGGAAGTAGGGAATGTGTTTTTTCTTCTTTTGGATTCCCAAAAGTAAACCAGTTTCTATTCTTTTCTCCATTCTCTTTGAAACTATTCCTGAAGTGAGGGAAGAGGATGAAGGCCCTTCCGAGAAGCCTGGCAAGAATAATTCTAGATATCTCTAAGGACTCCCTGTATCAATGTAGTCACTTGAGGAAGCTGCTGAGCATCCCACCATATTAGGTTAACTTATAGACTTTTAGGGTCTAGATGAGACCTGCCCTTCATTTTCCTCTGGATTGTGTGCTCCATGAGGAGTCTTTTCTGTTTTTATCACCTTTGTATTCCCAGGTACTGTACTTGGCATATAAGCAGCCAATACGTACATTGGAAATAATTAATGTGAATGAGAATAACCAAACTATTTGAATCAGTAATTTGGACATTTCAGAGGATTATTGGTATTTTCTAGGTTTTGGTAGTTCAGTTATCTCAGAAGACTGGTATTATTGTCTTAGTCCTGGCTGCATCTTTACAAATCTGGAGATAGTGGGTTAAGAGGGAAATGTTACTGTTCCCAAGTTAATACCCTTTATTGAACCCAAAACTCAGGACATGATCTGGTTTTAAGATACCATTGATTTAACTTTTCAGATAGTTAGTTAAAAAATTTATTTTTGCACACATTTAAGGTCCTATTAGAGTGCCTTGGGACAACTTGAGAATTTGACAAAGTCAGTAATCATATGTAAATTTTTGGTTATATAACCAACAATCCATTTCTTACAGTCCAGATTCCTTAGTGACCATAAATGACTTTGAAAGGAAGAGTAATCCTCACCAACTAGTATGGGGAAATCTCTAATGGACACTTTGCACAGTGAAGATTAGGAATGGCTGGTAAATCTTTAATGGACAATTGGCTCCACTCTTCATGGGTTTATGAGAACAGCTGCACCAAGCTTACTAAACTGAAATGTTCTGCATTATGGTAGGAAGTGTCAACTTTTGTCTTCTTTCCTTCCTTCCTTCCTTCCTTCCTTCCTTCCTTCCTTCCTTCCTTCCTTCCTTCCTTCCTTCCTTCCTTCCTTCCTTCCTCTCTTTCTTCTTTTCTCCCTCCCTCCATTTCTTCTTTTGTTTGTTTGTTTCTTCTTTACTTTTATTTTCCTTAATACATTTCTGGCCATTGTTTCTTTAACCTAGCTAACTAGATTTGCACAGAAGTAATTCTACTTATGATTGGCACATGTGGGGGGAGAGAATAGTGCTTATTTCCATGTATTTAAACTGTGTCTATATCCAACTCAGTTATATGTAGGAGCTAAATTTTTTTTATGGATACAGAATACATTTCAAGAAAGATACCAGTTGTTTGGAATTTCCTCTGGACATATACCTTCCTTTTATTAGTTACCAAAGGCAGAGAGTTATTACGGATGCTCAGAGTCAATATGAAAATTTATCATGTGCATGCAATATTCCATCTTTATTAACTTGGGTTAATCACAATGAGACCACAAAGCCAATATGAAGGATGGGAGTTTGAAGATGTTAGTCCTTTATCTTAAATTTGGAGAATATCATTGAACTATAGTTTTGAAATCTAGAGCTACTTTCACTGGGACAAACAAGCATTCATTTTTTTTTTCTTATTTCCTTTCCCTTAGTTTTGAAGTGGATCTTCCAAAGAGATGGAAAAACTGGATGATCAGGATGCATTTGTTAAGCAACTAATTGCATGTCACTGATATACTGATAACATTTATAGTACACTTTAAACAAAAGTTTTTAGTTTGGAATTTTTTAGAGATACACAAAGTAGTGAGGGTAGTATATGCACCCAATATGCACCTTCTGTACACAATCCCAGCTCCAACATTTATCAACAGCCAAATTTGATTGACCTAAATTTTTTACCATTCCCCCTACTTTAATTACTTTGAAGGAAATATTAGACATCACAGCATTTCATTCACATTTATCTTAAGTGAATATTCAAAGGAATAAGAATTACGAAAAAAACCCCATAACATCATGTCATTATTACCTAAAAATTAACAATAATTCCTACATTATTAAATATTGTCAGTGTTCAATTTATCTCATTATTTTTTACATTTGTGTGTTGAATCAGGATCTAAATAAGTCCAAACATTGGAATTGCTGTGATTTTTTTAACTTTCTTTTTAAAACTTTTGTTATAATAAGAACATTTAACATGAGACCAACTCTCTTAAATTTTTAAGTGTACAGTACATTATTGTTCACGAGAGGTCTAGTGTTTGACACCAGAAATTTAGAGCATATTCATATATTTAACCAAAAGTTTATGCTAATTAGTAACTTCATATTTCTTCTTCCTTCAGCCTCTGGTAATCACCATTCTATTCTTTGATTCAAGTAAATATTCCATCTTTATTAACTTGAGTTAATCACATGAGACAGCACAACCAATATGAAGGGTGGGAGTTTAACTATTTTTTATATTTTCTCCCATTCTATAGATTGCCTTTTTTCATTTTGTTGATAGTTTCCTTTGCTGTGTAGAAAGCTTTTTAGTTTAATATGGTCTCACTTGTTTATTTTCGTTTTTGTTGACTGTGTTATTCATATCATATCATAAAATCCTTACCAAAACAAATATCATTAAACTGTTCCCCTGTTTTCTCTTAGGGGTTTCACAGATTCAGGTGTTACATTTAAGTATATCCATTTTGAGTTGATTTTTTGTGTGTAGTATAAAATAGGATCTAACTGCATTCTTTTGCATGTAAATGTCCAGTTTTTCTAATACCATTTGTTGAAGACACTTTTTTCCATAGTGTGTTATTGGCACCTTTGTCAAAGATCAGTTGACCCAAGAGGTGCGGATTTATTTCAGACCTCTGTGTTCAATTTCACTCATGGGAATACTGTAGTTTTGTGATATACTTTGAAATCTAGAAGTGTGATACCTCCAGCTTTGTTCTTTTTTTCCTATTTCTGTAAAAAATTGCCATTGGAATTTTGATGGGCATTACATCTGATAATATTGTCTTCCAATCCATGAATATGGCACTTTTTTTCATTTATGTTTTATCTAATTTCTTTCATCGATGTCTTAGTTTTACTATACAAGTCTTTCACTCCTTAATACTTATTACTAAGTATCCTATTATATTTGTAATTATATATGAGGTTGTTTTCCTAATTTCCTTTTCAGATAGTTTGCTATTAGTATGTGGAAACAGAATAATTTTTATTTGTTGATTTTGTATCCTGCAAATTTACTGAATTGGTTTATTAGTTCTATAAGTTTTTTATGGAGTCTTTGGGGGTTTTTCCATATATAAGATCATGCCATCTGCAAACAGAAACATTTTACATCTTCCTGTCTGATTTAGATGCCTTTTATTTCTTTTTCTTGCCTATTTGGTCTTGCTATGATTTCTAATACTATGCTGAATAGAAGTGATGAGAGTGGGCATCTCTGTTTTTTTCCTGATCTTTGAGTCTTAGAGGAAGAGTTTTCAGTATTTTACCATGGAGTTGGTGTAATCTGTGGATCTTTTCTTTCTTTCTTTCTTTCTTTCTTTCTTTCTTTCTTTCTTTCTTTCTTTCTTTCTTTCTTCTTTCTTTCTTTCTTTCTTTCTTTCTTCTTTTTCTTTCTTTCTCTTTCTTTTTAAAAAGATTTTATTTATTTATTTAACACAGAGAGAGAGAGAATGAGAGAGCACAAGTAGGGAAAGGGGAAGACAGAAGGAGAAGCACTGAGCAGGGAGTCCCACTGAACAGGGAGCCTGACATGGGACGCCATCCCAGGACCCTGGAATCATGACCTGAGCTGAAGGTAGATGTTTAATCGACTGAGCCACCCAGATGCCAGTCTGTGGACTTTCCTTTATTTTGTTGGAGTAATTCCTTTTTATTCCTGGCTTGTTGAGAATTTTTATTGTGAAAGGATGTTGAATTTTGTCAAATGTTTTTACTGCATCTTGAGACAACTATGTAATTTTCATCCTTTATTCTGTTAATGTGGTTTATCAAATTAATTGATTTTCATATATTGAACTATCCTTATATCCCAGAGATAAATACCACTTGGTTATGGTGATCTTTTTAATGTTGTGTGTTGCATTTGGTTTGCTAATTTTTTTTTTATGGAGGATTTTTGCATCTTCATTTATCTGGAATATTGGCCTGTAATTTTCTTTTTTGGTGCTCTTTATTTGGCTTTGACAGCAGGGTAATTTGGCTTCATGAAATGAATCTGAGGTGTTCTCTCTTCTTTAAGGATTTGAAAGAGTTTGAGAAGCATTGCTGTTGATTCTTCTTTAAGTGTTTGGTGGAATTCACCAGTGAAACCATCTGATCCTGAGCTTTTCTTTGTTGGGAGGTTTTTGATTACTGATTCAACCTCTACTCTAGTTATAAGTCCCTTCAGACTTTCTGTTTCTGTAGGACTCAGTCTTGGTGGATTGTATGTTTCTAGAAATTTATCCATTTTCTCTAGGTTATCCAGTTTGTTGGTGTATAAATATACATAGTGATCTCTTGCTTCCTTTTTATTTCTGTGTCATCAGTTGCAATGTCTCTTTATTTCTTTCCCGGGCAGTGGCTTCTACCTTACTGTGGCATTTATTGCTAAGAATTCCACCTTAGTAGTGCTTTTGCTGTATTCTATAAGTTTGGATATGTTGTCTTTTCACTTTTCATTTGTCTTCATGTATTCTCTAATTTTCTTTTTAAATTTCTTTTACCCAATGGCTGTTCAAGAGTGTGTTGTTTGTACAGCATAATGTACAAAATTGTCACATCACTACATTGTACACCTGAAGCTAATTTAACATTGTGTGTCAAATATACTTTAATAAAAAAATACCTTGTTGCTTAATTTTTACATATTTGTGAGCTTTCCAGTTTTTCTTTAGCTACTGATATCTAGTTTAGTTCCATATGGCCAGAAAAGATGTATGGTGAAACTATAATCTTCTGAAATTTGTTAAGACTTATCTTGTGACTTAACATGTGATCTATCCTGGAAGAAGATCCATGTGCACTTGAGAAAAATGGTGTTTTGCTGCTGTTGGGTGCAATGTTCTTTATAGGTCCAAGTTATAGGTAACTTTATAGGTTAGTTAAGTACTTTGTTTCTTTTTTGAGCTTCTGTTTGGATGTTCTGTCTCTTATTGGAAGTAAGGTACTGAAGTACTCTACTATTATTGAATTGATGTCTATCTCTCTTTTCAGTTTCATCACTGTTTGTTTTATATATTTAGGTGCTCTGATGTTGGGTGCATAAATATTTATAATTGTTATATCTTTCTTTTGAATTGACCCTTTTGTGAAAGTTTTTGACTTAAAGTCTATTTTGACTAATATTAATATAACCATCCCTGCTTTATTTTAGTTACCATTTGCAAGGAATATCTTTTTTCTAATAGACAGCATATAGTTGGATCTTGAAGTTCTTTATCCTTTCAGCTATTCTATGTGTTTTGTTTGGGGGAATTTAATCTATTTACATTTAAAGTAATTATTGATTAGGAAAGATTTTTATTGTCATTTTGTTATTTGTTTTCTGTTGGTCTTTTAGTTCTTTGTCTCTTTTTTCTTCTCTTGCCATCTTCCTTTATGTTTTATTGATTGTACTGATATCTATCTTTTGCACAGGACAAATAGTAGAGTCAAGATTTGGTGGGAATCACCACACTGTGTCTTTCAAGTTCTTGATAGTGGCACTAATTTCTGCAGTTCTTCTAGGAGTGTGGTATTGCTTTTGGTTTACTAAAAGCAATACCTCCATAGAGTCCATTCTAATGGATTCCACTTGGCCTTTCTCACCATAATAACCCTTATTCTACAGGTCAGGGAGCTAATGTGGGCATTATGCCAGCTGCTAAGTGTGTCTGTTCCAATTATTCATTCTGGAACTGGAGAAACAGACACAGAATGGGCTTAGGGACCCACTGACCCACTGTGTGATAGACCTTAACTAAAACTGCATTGACCTTCTGGCACCTGTTAGTCCTTACTCTGTCTTGTGGGCCACAGTGATATTTTGGGTCTCTTGGGATGAGTGTCAGTTCAAAGCCAGTATCCAATAGTCTTCTCAATGTCTGATTATTTCCTTTTCCCCCCTGTACAGGTACTCTGGTAAATGGCAATAGATTCCTTTTGGGGAAAGCTGGGAGGAAAATTAACAGTATTGCATTTCTGTAGTGTACTGTGGTTCTTTCTCAAGGGGACCTGGACTCCCCTTCATCCAAGTGCTCTGGGTCTGTAAATGGGCTCAAGCCTAAAATTGAATAGCCATGACTCTCTGTCTTATGATCCAAGTTAGACTTTTGTTCATTTGACCTAGAATTTTTCTGCTTATACAGAGCGTATAAGAATTTGGTATTTCATATCTAGGAACATCATAAGATTAGCTACCCAATGCCAAAAGTCCACACAGGTCAGGATATTCTGATTGCCACTTTCATTCTGCTGTCCATTATGGTAACTATGCCCATCCTGTGTTTGGTGGTTGAGTGCTGCCAGTCAGCTCCTGACACCTTGGATCCAATCACTCCTATTGCATTTAGGTTTCCCAATTCAGTGACTGCAGTTTCCACTGTAAATTTTTACCTACCAAGAAGAGTGATCACAGAGCTCTTCAAGGATTTTGGAGCTCCCTCACAAATTTATTTCTCATAGTTTTGGTAAAAGGTGTGTCTTCTTTTTTTTTTTTTTTAAGATTTTATTTATTTATTTATTTATTTATTTATTTATTTATGAGAGAGATAGAGAGAGAGAGAGAGAGAGAGAGAGAGAGAGAGGCAGAGACACAGGCAGAGGGAGAAGCAGGCTCCACGCAGGGAGCCTGATGTGGGACTCGATCCCGGATCTCCAGCATCAAGCCCTGGGCTGAAGGCAGTGCTAAACTGCTGGGCCAACCAGGCTGCCCCTTCTTCTGGATCCTTCCAGTGTGAGTGAGTAGGTCTTAAATAAAAAATCCACACTAATATTCCAGTGTCTCTAAACCCTTGAGTCCCTTCTTATACATTAAACCATTGCAGGTTGGGCTTTTCCAGTTTGTTCACTATGGGCTACCCTTTGGTTCATGTTTTGGCCAACTAAATGAAAAAACTGTTAGAAAGCCCTAACTTTCTGAGCTACAACATTACATGCACAATCTTGGTTAGTGAACCCATATCAATAAATTCTACCTTACCCAACTTTATATTCCTTCTACCATTATCCAAAATCCTTAGTGTTTATATCCACAGATGTTCCCTGATTTTCTGTCTTGTATAAATTAGAAAATTCAGGTGTTTCTTCTGGAATGTAGTGCATCTCTTCATGGGACACATGCTGTACCTCATCTTTAGGTGTTTACTGACACTTGAATATAATTATTAGGGCTAAAAGCAAAGAGGGGTGATGGGGTGGGTCTTGAAGATACTCAACACTAGCTTGAAAGGAAACTTCCTTGGAGAGGCCATTACAGTTTCTTTAGGCAATGCAGACTGAGATGGAAAGGTCAACACTATTATGTGTGAAAAGGGTGATTGCACTGAGGGTGGGGAGACCTCTTCCACTGGCAAAGACTCATGAGAATTTAGTTTTAATGTCCCCAGTTTCATCAAAGTCTTCTCACACATCCCTGTTTCAGCCTACAGGATCCCATTCTTTTTCAATGAATGCCCTCATTTTAGTAGTAGACACTCTGAGAGGTCCGGAGTTCAACTTGGGTTGCAACTCAATACCAAAATTGTTCTTCTGCATTTGATTTTCAGCAATTTCATCTCTGCAGCTACAGAAGATCGAAGTCTCCTTTGGGACACATAAAAAAAAACTCCTTAGGTTATTCATGGAGTGCTTGAACTGGAAATTGAAACCTCTTAGCTCATCTTTTTTTTTTTTTTTTTCACTACTTTGTCCACCAACATTAGAAGTAATCAGCCAATGTCATTATATTCATTAGTTTTTAGAAAATACTCAAAAATATCATTACAGAGTTACCTAGCTTCTTGATTATTATAAGTAGTTGATTAGAATTATCTCATGCAGATGTTTGGGCTAGGTCATGCTGTGGACTATCAGTGTTCTCTTTACTATTGGAAACAGAGTCATCAGCATCTTTATCTCTAATCAGGTTAGAGAATCAATTCCAGAAATTCTGGAACCAATTCAGAAAACTCATTCTTCAAGTTCTGTTTCTTTAGAACCACTTTTTGTATCAAAATCTGTATTAGTCAGGGTTCTCTAGATAAACAGAACCAACAGCATATACATATAGAGATTTATTATGAAGAACTAGCTCACACAATTATGGAAACTAAAAAATCTCACAACCTGTTGTTTGTAAGTTGGAGACCCAGGAAAGCCAGTGGTATGCTTCTAGTCTAAGTCCAAATGCTTGAGAACCAAAGGTACAATGGTATAAATCTTAGTCTGAGGGCAGGAGAGCAATTTCCCAGCTCAGTAGGCAGTTAGGAAGGGAATGAATCCTCCCTTCCTTCACTTTTTGTTTTATGCAAGCCCTCAATGGATTAAATAATGTCTACTCACATCAGGGAAGATAATCTACTTTACTGATTACACTGATTTAAATGCTAATCTTACCTGGAAACATCCTCGTAGACACACCTAGAAATAATGTTTAATCTGGGCACTTTGCGGCCCAGTCAACTTGACATATAAAATTAGCCATCACAGTTTCTTTCCGTCTTATATACTGATTATCTGTAGGAATTTCTAACTCCATTTATAATTCAATTATGAGTAGCAAGGAAGTGAAGACTTGCTAATTGTGTATCTGGAGAAATTCCAAATTCCATGAAGATTTGTTGTGATGAATCAACAGGGACTTTTTGTTATGATAAATGAGATTTCTACTTCTCCATCTCTTCCAGCTTTCCGATTGGAAGAATTCAGGGTCCGGTGTCAAGGTGATTAATATTAATGGGTAGCGATTTTTTTCGGAGTAAAATAAATAGGAAAGACAGAATCTTTTTAGTTTTCCCGAAATAATGGTGAGTAATATCATATTAATTAATATATATCTGTGAATGGTTTGGGGAGTATAGAAAATGTCCAGTGAATAATTGCTGATTAAAGAGGAGGAAAAAATAGTAGCTAATTTTTACTGATCATCTCTATGTCTGAGGGTCTTTGCCACATGTATTATACATGTTGACGTACAAAGTATCATGAAAAATATGTTCTTACTCTATGTTGCAGATGTAGGAACTAAGACTCAGAGAGATTAAACGACGTTATCAAAGGCTGCCCAGCTACTAGTATGCAGAAACTTAATCCAATTCCGGTCCTGGTTTCAAAGCCTATGTATTTTTTACTCTACCAGCATTTCCAATATAAAGTGAAGAAGATCAATGCTGAGAAGTATTCTCTGAGTAAAAATTGTGTGGCTACGTGAATTTAGAAAACTCTGGATAGAAAATTTGTTTCTTAGCAATTCCCAATATATATAATAAAGCTTCTGAGAAGTCTTGAGGAAATCAAACTAAATTGTTAGCTAAATCTAGCATTTGACTATGGACACTTTTGTTCTTTCATAATAATTCTTTGGAGAATTCATAGTCTACTGAGCTAGGCTAAGAGTCAAAATTTATGCAAGTTTTACTAGCTAAACAGGTGTTTATCAGTGGGAAAGTTGGATCACCTCTTTGGGCCTAGATTTCCTCATTTATGAAATAAAAAATTGGCTGGATGTTTCATAAGGTCCTTTTTAAGGAGAAATGATTGATGACTGATTCATTTCTAACATGAACAAAATCCATTTTGCCTTGCAGAGATCACCACCAAGGTATCTGAAATCTCCACTCAATTTCCTACGGGACACCTAAAATTCATTATATATAACATGTTCATATCTTGTCCACTATCCTATTCCCCCATCCTCCCATATTTCTTTATTTTTCTATTTTATTAAGTGGCAGTAATAGTTACTTAGTTGCTTGTCAGAAACCTTTTCCTTTGTTATCGCCACATCTGATCAGTATAGCTTGGTAATTAAATGTGTGGGCTTCAGTGTTAGACTCTAGAACTCCCAGTTCTTGTTGTAGGAAAATGAGTATGTAGCTTTAGAGATAATTAAATGCACAGTAGAAATTCAATAAATGGGTTTTTCCTATTATTCTACCTTTGAATTTCTTCTGTTCTTCCCCACTTCCCCATCCCCAGTGCTGCCACCATAATCTCAGACCTCATTATCTTACCCATATTCACTTGCAGGTAGTCACCAACCTGGGCTAACTTTCATCTAGTCTCCAGCAATTTAGCCTCTATATTCCTGACTGGGAATTCTTTTTGAATCACATATCTGTCATATTTTTCTGCCCTTGAATCTTGCACTCCAGTCAAACAACTGCTGCAGTCAAAAGTCCAAATGACTTGTAGTTTTCAGAATTAGCTGTGCTGTGTCACACTTTGGTATTTGCTTGTGCCACTTTCTAATGTTACCTGAAATGCTCCTGCCACTGCCCTTTGTTTGTCTAACACGCATCTGTTCATCTTTAAACTTAAAACATCCACAGCAACATTTCTGGTCCCAGATGAATTCCTAAGATCTTGCTATTTCTCATGAAGAGATGAAGCCTATTACTTCTCTTTTTAAATCTAGACAACACTTTCTAACATCTTCAACAAATAAAATCGATGTAGGTGATGCTGTATAGTCCCTGAGATTAGGTCTTAAGAGGCAACAGGGTTTATGCTTGGCTTTCCTTTTTTTTTTTTTTTTTTTTCTGGGATGTGGGTGGATACTTGCTTTTGGAGATCAGCCACCAGGCTCCAAAGAAGCCCAAAGTAGTCCATGTAGAGAAACAACATGAAGAAGTCCACATGGAGAAGAACAGGTTTCTAGCCAATAGCCAGCCTCAGTTGAGAGCCGGATTGCTCTCTCTCTCTCCCTCTCTTTCTCTCTCTTTATATATATATATTATATATATACATATAATATATATATAATGTAGAATATTAGAAATGTAGAATAGTATATATTATATATACTTTATATATTTATTTATATATATAAATTTATAATATTAGAAATGTAGAATAGTATATATATATATATATATATACTTTTTAAAGTATAAATGATTGATTTCTAACATGAACAAAATCCATTGTTTCTTGTATGGATCACCAACAAAGTATTTGAAATCTCCACTTAGTTTATATATATATATATTATATATGTTATATATATATAATATATATAGAGAGAGGGAGAGAGAGATGATGTGTGTGAATGTATATATGCATGTATGTATATATGTGGAGATAAGATATATCTCCACAGAACATATCTGCGCAAAAATCTCTGTCTTCTATATTCCCTATATATGGCCACATGTAGGAAATAAGGATACTATAGTGAAAGAGATGTTCTCAATGAAGCAAGAAGAGAGGAAAGTATCCTTTTAGATAGATTTACTCATTAATGTGAAAAATCATTTACAATTTAGCATGAATTAGAAGAGAAAGCTGGAAGGAGAGAAGCCCTTGGATTTTTTCCACCTGCTCATCTAGCCAGTGAACCTCATGGACAGTTATGCATTCAAGCTTCTTTGTAATTTAAGCCTTCTCTTGCACGCTGCATATGGTGATCTGGGCTAGCCGTATGGGATGTGACTCCTGCTTCAAGAGTAATGCTGAAGTTTGTAGCACTCGCTGCCGTGGTGGGAAGCAGACTGTTGTTGAAGTGTTATTATTAATGAGGATGACTGCTGGACAGCTTGAACTAGAGGATAATTTATTCTCCGTGAACTTCTAATTGCAGTAAAATGGTTCATTCATTGCCACACTTGTCCATCTTGTTTGTTCCCGTCTTTCAGGCCCGGTTGGCTGCAGGGAAATAAGGCAGAGCTGCATAAGCTGCACGAGAAACAAAAGTCTGCATTTCTGGAGACTTGGCGGAAACTGGTTGGAGAGCTTTATCCCTCGTAAGAGAGGCTTGGGGAAAGGATGCAAACCATTCCGGCACTGGCGTTCTCACTGGGGCGATGATCATGTCATAGGAACCAAGGCACCTACTATGTGCCAGACGTTAAGCCAAACGGGAAATGACTTTCCAGATGGCCTCTCACTGCTCTCGCTTCTGAAGCTCCCACTTTCTCGCTGGCATTTCCAATAGAGAGCTCTTCCTCTTATTTTAGAATTTAGCATACCCTTTCCATTCTCTCATTTTGCCTCAAGAGATTCCATCGGGAAGATGAAAACTGCCCATGATAATGACATGTGTACTTTCTTGGTAGTATCTTCAATGTTATAGTGACTTCCTCCTGATTTTTTTGCCAGATTTCTGTCTCTCATTGATTCCACTTTTCTCCATCTTTTTATCCCTGGTAGAACGATTGCTTTACTCTTTGCATAAATGTCACTAAACGTGCTCCTGACTTGCTGCTACCATGGTGATAGACGCTTATCATGGACTCATTACTGTATAAGAGATTTGGTCACTTGTGGCTTACCAGGCTTAAGTAACAACTGGATGCCCAGTCAATAAAATGATTCAAACCTGTCTAAGATGGATGATAGATTAGGGTTTGGGTATTATTATTATTTAATAGTTAGTAAGGTCTCTGTGTGGACTGGTGACAGTTTATCACCCAGGGAAGTGATCTTGGCTGTCAAATAGCATCCATTCTACTGTTGACAATCTTAATGAGACACTCAGCCAGAGAAAGAGGGACAGAAAAAGAAAGAGGGAACAAGAGAAAGAAAAAGACAGAGAAATCAAGTCTTGCCATCACTGTTCTTGACGACCTTTGACAATTTTACACTTACTGGATAACAGGCCCGGAGAAATCCCAGGGATTTCTCTGTATGTATAGATGCTAAGGAAGTAGAGAACCTACTTGACCTCAGGCTCCCATCTTGATCTAACAATGATCGCTTTATGTGAGCAACAGATGGCTTACGTTGTGATTTAAGGACCACTGGGAAAGTAGCCATACAATAATCATTGGATAGATGTACCCATTCACTGCCACAAAGACTGAAATTCTGTCCTTCAGAGTCATGTGTTTGGCTTTAAGCAGGAGACAGTAATTATTCACAGAAGGGGCAGTTAGGGGTGTTAAGAATTGCTTGTTAAGAATCAATCTAGCCATTACTTACTGAAGAAGTCAGTTTCTTATGTGTTGGGATGGAAAAAGATGGGAATCCATTGGGCTAAAGCATTGCTGTCCCTGGAATCCCCCTGAGATTATATAAAAATCTTCTGTAGACAACAGCTGTACTGAGAAGCAGTATATAGAAAGGACTTGACCCTGGATTTTGTAGCCAGACTTCTGAGGTCTAAATTTCTACTCTGGCCATAGTGCCTGTATAATCTTTGGGAAATCATTACCTTCTCTAAGCTTCATATTTTTATCTGTAAAATGGATTAACAATTGGGCTTTGCTTTAGGGTTGTTGTGATGATTAAATGAGCTAATATACCAAACTGTTCTCTTAAAGCAGTGTCTTACCCTGAGCAAGTATTACAGGAATCTTCACGATTATTAATAATATTTTGGGGGGCAAATTTGTGTTTCTCAAATTGTTTTTCAAGGCGGTTTGGGATTGACTGTAGCACATCCAGACCATTTTGATGAAGGGAGAAGGAAAGGATGTTTTTGAGCCCAAGCCCCCCCACCCCCCAGCCCAAAGGGGTCACTCTGGGTGCATATTTTCAGGGTGGTGCTTCTGACAGCCTATAATCCATGTGAGGACAGCTCATGTCTCCACCAAAGCTGGGTGAGGAGGAAGAGATGTTAGAAAGATCCTTGTTTTTTTTGTTATCCAGGGTCTCTAACCCTGCCATAATCTTTCCTCTCATTCTTGTTTCCTTTTAGATGATGTAGAGAGCATTTTGTCTAAGCAGTTGGGGATGAGCCAGTGTTGATGACATTGTGAGTGCTGTTTGTAGAAGTTGCTAGCACCTTAGAGACAGAAAGACCAAGGTTCAAGTTCTGTCTGTGACATCTACTATTTCTGTAAGTCTTGATAAATCACTTAACATCTGAGAGCTTTAATTCCTCATTTACCAAATGGCCATGCCAAAATGTGCCTACCTCCCAGAGGGGTGGTGCTAATCAAATGTGATGATATGTGTGACAGCAACCTGTAAACTGTAAAGGGTGACATAGATGTAAGTTGTTATTATTCGTGGTTCCTTTCATTTCCCGGTTCTCTACAAGCAGACCTGCATTTTAGCAGCACCTGTGTGCTGTCATCACTTGGCTGTTGATTTTATTTGAGGGCTTTACTCATAAGCCTATAACTGGTAATTGTACCCTGGCTTCTCTTGCAGTGGAGGTGGTATATGCTCAGCACTGCACTGGTTCAGGAAACTAATTTTGAAGGTTTATGTCCATAAAACAAGGAATCCTGACAGTGTTTGGGAGGGATGATTCTCCCCTCAATTTGTGAATCACATGGTATTAATAGGAAACTTTTTGGAATCATGAGCTGTTTTTTGGTGATACTGTTACTCTGGTGGTTGATAAAACAATTTCAGAAACCAAGAGAATTAGAGGTTGGCCAGGGTGAAATGAATGCTGTAAATCAAGATTACCTGAGGGGATATGAGAGATAAGGGATTAAGTTGAGTAAAGATATAACGAGGGGAAAATATCCAAGGAGCTTGGAAAAATTTACTAAGTTGCAAGAGTAGATTTTGGAGTACTATTAAAAAAAAAATCATTCTGATGGAAACATTTTCACGAGCAAATTCATGTACTAAGATTATGGTTTGCTTAATTTTGTATACAGGCTCAATGTAGTGACATTTGGCTGCATTGGCTTGAAGTGTTACAAGAAAAAAAGGAAGAGGCAAGAGATGTCACTGTCAGTTGTGGACAGAATCAGATGGGGTCAGATCTGTGCTCTGTGGGTCACAGAAAACATTTTCAAATACCTTGCCTTTCAGGTCTCAATCATGGACAAAAATAGAGCACAGAAGACGCTTCTTCGGGAAGACTTCATTTTCCCAATCTTTCACAACTGAAAAAATGGAGCAAATGAGTGTGGGTACAGACCCTTGGCACCGAGTGCCTGGGAGGAATTGGAACAGTGCAGGGACACAGAACTTTGCCCGCCACTGAGCATATTACCCGAGAAATACAGTAGAGACCCAGCAGGCTTCTGCAAACAACACATCCCTTTAAGTTAATTGGTGTTATATAGAAGCTGAAATGCTCCGCTTATTTACAAAGCTACAGATTTATGTAAAGCAAAACCAATTACACTTAATGCCTAAACTATTCCAGGTGCTCAATGATAATGTTGCTAGGCTCTAGAGAAGAAACTGCAGTGTGAATGCATCCTGTTCCGAATGGAGGCATGTGTAGTTACTGCAATTTAGCTAATCACAAGTGTCAACCCCAATGTGAGAATTCTAAGCTCTTTTGGTGTTTGCTTTGGGTCAACTTTATAATTCTGTAGATCTCTTTTCATCTCTAAGGACGAGTGAAAGCATAATGAGCACTTTTTTCTATTCTGATGTAGAAATTAGGGAGATGAAGGCAAATTTAAAAAACACACACACAACAACAAAATAAAACAGACCCTTTTTCTAGTGGTGAGAGAGACTGCCAGAGCTTCTCACTTGTACTAAGGTGAGGTGTTTAAAGGTTTCTTGATATTTTGGGTGTTCATTAAACCCAAATTGCAAACGTGGCATTTAACCTTTTGCAGCAAAGAAAACCTCCAAGACATATCCAGGGGTTGGCCTTGCTATTTTGTCAGAGAACAAATACAAAAAAGAGAAAGATTTGGAAAAGTTACAGGGTAAGAATTCATGTGTGCAAGAGCTAGTCTTTTTGTCCTCAAAACAAATAAGGAAACAAAAAATCGTTTGAGTAAGAGAAACACCTGGTGCTTTACAGCTGCTCTTTTGCAATTAAAAATGCATATCATATCTAATCAAGATGAATAAATCTTTTATTCTATAGTTCTAAAATATTTTAGGCCTTCACAGGGGAGGAGCTTAATTGCAGAACCATTTGCAATTGCTGATAAACCCACCTATCCTATCCACTGTGAATTGTCCTAGAAAGCAGTGGTGCTTATACTTTAGGGAGCACTGGAATGATTCAGGTGTATTTGTTAAAACCACTGTTCCTGGAAAAAGAGTTGGGTTAAAGTAGTCTTTGATAGGGACCAGAAAGATTCTCCTAAAGTAGGTGACCCTCAACCAAACTTTAACAAGCACTACTACAAAGGCACGGGGCATTAATTTTATTTTATGTTAGTTTATTATTATTATTTATTCTATTTTATTCTTTTACAGTGGGAGGGACAGGGAGTTGGGGAGGGTCTGAGGGAGAGAGAGAGAATCTTAAGCAGACTCTACACTCAATGCGGAGCCTGATGTGGGACTTGATCTTGTGACCTTGAGACCATGATCTGAGCCAAAACCAAGAGTCAGATGCCTTAGGTGCCCCAGTTCATTATTTTTAATATGAGTTTCCACATTGCTTTGTTTATACAGGAAGAATATCTTTTGGAAGATGATTTTGTAGATGTGTCTAAATTGGTAGCACTGGACACCAAAAGATGTCATTGGGGTTAGGGAATTGCTTTAATCTTCTCTATTTGATTTATCACTTACCCTCTCAACACTCATTCTACCTTCTTCAATTTTCCTTTTTCCTTTAAATCATTCCATCATTTACCTTTATTTTATATTTCCTTCAGTATGTGAATATTCTTTCTTTGTTAAGGACCTCTATTTTAGTTAACATTGCTTTTCAATTCAGAGAAAATTTCCTTACTTCATATCTTGATAGTGTAACATCAAGATTAGATACATACATATGGATTTATATGAAATAACATATAGATTTATTATTTAGTCAGACATATACAGTACATGATCACAAGGCCTGGCATGTAATAAGTGCTCAATAGACATGTAGAAAGGAATAATGTTAACATATGATTATTTTGATTCTATTAGTACATTAAAGCTAACAAATATAATTTATATTGCTTTTAGTGGCTGAACCATTATTGTAAAAAGTTGCAAAATATTGTAATGTATATGGAATTGTCATTTTGTTGGAGTACTGACAGACTTTGAAATTACTTTATTGTAATGTATAATGTGTTAATGTAAAAGGCATAATAGTTCACTAAAGGAGTTATGATTGGTCTTTATAAATAAAGTACGCAGATCATATTCATAAAGTCACTCCCATACATATTAGTTCTTAAACTAAAATGCATAAGATGTTCAGCTCTAGAAAACAATGAATACTTTGCTCATAAGACAGGTAGAGTCAAATATAGTTTCATAGGGCTGTCTCCCAAAGATCAATACTCGAAGAAACTTCCTGTGTACTGCCATAAAATTTCAGAGACTTTTCATGGAGGAGAAGTGTTTCTTCAAGATTACATCCACTGATGTTCTGGGCATTAAAATGATTTAGATTACAATACCTAAAAAGAAAGAAAGAAAGCTTTTTTTTTAGGACCAGATGTAGATGACTTGATAAATCATTTGCTTTCTTCCTGTGCTTGTCTACTTTTTATTATGGCCCATAGATACTGGCACAACAGTGATGATTATTTAAGAGCCCTGCTCACCAAAACAGTCTTTATAAAGCGACAAAAGGAGTTTTAGGACGTATTAAGGTTTCTCATAAGGGCCTTTAGATGGCGCTCTTTTACAATCTGCAATGGTCTGACAGCAAGAGACTTGGAAAGTCTGAAACCCTATCAACTCAACAATGTTCCTGGAGGCCAGGACTCATGAAAGCTTCATCAGATGCGTGGAGGATTTGTAAATTCGGTCTTGAACCTATGTGAAAAGCACCACTGTCAAAGAAGAAATCCATGAATACATTTCTAGAATGTGTACCCTTCACTCCTGACCCGAGGAATGCCTGGTTTTCCTCAGTGTCTTTTGAAGTGCCAGCCACCATGCTAAGGCACTATACCCATTCGACCTTATTGAATTCTCATTATAAGCCCGGAAGGATGATATTTCTATCCCCATTTCACAGATAGGGAAACTGAAATTCTAAAAGTTTAAATAAGTTCCTCGGGGCTCATGTGAGCCTTGGTTTGGAATCAAGTTCTTATTCAGAATCTTGGCCTTTTGGTTCTATGGTATACTATGTCTAAAGACACATTATTTTCTTAAACACCTTTGAGTAAGCTTCAGGAGGACTTGACCTTCAGACTGCTTTATTCACTGCTATGTCCCCAGGACCTTGAACACAGCAGATGTTCACAAATACTGGTTGAACAAATGAATATGGGCGATAAGTCCAATCTTATCAAATACATGTAGGCCTCTGGGGACAGACATCTACTTCTGATGTGTGAAGTTTTCCAAAGTCCATTAGGCCTTCTTTTCCCCTCTCAATATATTGTTAAAAGAAACTGCAAGAGAAGAATGTATTTGAATAACTAGTCTTTTGTCTCTGATTTATGTCTCTTTCAATAATTGTTATGAGTTATGCACAAAAGATTACTGGTATCATTGGCAAAATTAGTGTGGTGGTATCAACTTTAAGATGTATTTACAACATTGGGGGAACAGCGGCGATGTTATAAAAACAAATACCCTTTGCTCTCCCTCCCTAAAACATCTGTGGTATCTTTATTTTAGCAGTTAATATGGGATACATATTTATATTCAGCACTATAGTGATGTTTTTGTCATGCTTTTCAGCTAGGGAGAGACACTTTATCTATCTACTTTCTTCATCTCCAACCTGGACACCCTCAGGTATGACATGTTACCTTTAGCCTATTTCAGATTTGATGGAGGAGGACTCTAATACAGACAGTGGCAGAGGGCTGTGTCATGTTTTGGGGTGGTTTTTTCATTTGTTTTTGTTTTGTACAAATGAAAAGTAAGTCTGACCTAATATTCATAGATAATTCCTAACTATACTGAGTTAGGTGATATCCCAATGACCCTGACAAGATTTACTTGTTTCTAGGACTTATGCAAGGATTGTATCACACTAACATAAAACTCCGTGATGGGGGCACCCTTGGGTGCCAACACAGGTCTAGGGCCACCTATTTATTGGTGAATATGCTGTTTCATAATTAACATACTGTTCTCAAAATCTTAGGGACAAGAATGACTTGGGATTGTCCTGTTCTTGATAGATTTGCTGCCATTATCTGGCTCTGAACATGGCTGGGTTTGGTAAAAATTGGATTGTGACTCGATGTTTATTGCAATCAAGTACTTTCTGATTCCTAAATATGTTTCAATAATACTCTCCCTAGAGTATCTATATTTTCTCCTGTTTCTTTACATACTTATTGTTTGTTAAGTGTTTGATAGTCACAATCAGGATAGAAATAAATCAGAATCATTCACTCCTCACCAGAGACATGATGTCCTACTACTTACTGTAAGTTCCATATGATTTCTTGCCTGACTTCTGGCTTGACCCATCCCACCCCAATGGACAATAGACACCCAAAGTAATGTGTGCCTCTGCACTGTCATTAGTTTTAGATGCTTGATCTTTACTGGCAAGTTTTCCAGACTCTTTTTTCTTCTGATATGTGACATCCATTCTTTCCCTATGCTGATCAACAGGTGATGGTGGTATGGTTACTTTAACTGAAGGGACTGGTTTCTTTCCTACCCACCAGAGTCAAAGGATTGCCACAGAGTAGATAGAGGGTTCTACTATGACACTTAGCACACTATGGGAGAAAGTGTTTATAAACAAACATACTTGGGTTTTAATCCTAGGTGTGTTAACCTAGTCAATTTATTTACCTAGGTTTTCACTTTAGTTTTATTATTTATAAAGTGGTAAGATTTAGGTAACAGGAGGGGCTGGAGAGTAAATGTTATTTGTCTCACATGCGGCACAAGATATAGGCGTGCGCAACACTTGGACAATTAATTTCCTTCCTCCCTGCTTTGTTTTAACCTTTCTCTCTTTTTTTCCCCATTTCCTCAAAAAGTATACAGAAAAAGGAGGAAAAAAGATATAGGGAAATAGAGAAGATATGCTAAGAATCAGATTTATTTCTAAATAAATCTTCTGTTATCACTTAGTCCCTTCTTACCTTTGGTTCCTCTAATATTTCATGCTCTGTACAAGTTTAGCCTTACCTGCCTCCTTCTCTGTACCCCACTCCACCATATTTCACTACTTTATACTAATTTACATGTCTGACAATCGCAGAGAAAGAATCACAAATAATTCAATTTGAGCACTAGATATTAGCTCCATGTAGACTGGTAGTTTGCCTTCTTCAGTTCTATTTTTTCTAGTGCCTGGAACAATGCTTAGTATATTCGTTGAATGAATGAATGAATGAATGAATGAGTAAATCCCTGAGCTAATAGATTCTGGTTCCAGTGCTAGTTCTTCTATGAATTCAGCCCATAATTTTGGTCATGTTGGCCACACCTCTGCATGAGTCTAGAAGCAGAATTAAAAAGGAGGAAGCAGGGGTCATGAGACAAAGTCTGAGGGCATTGTTATTACTCTAGCTAAGATTTTTGAACATTTTCTCACTCCCACAACTTTATGGCACAATTACTATTCTTATTATTTCATTTTACAAATGAAGAAATGGGCTTAGCAAGGTTAAATACCTTGCTGACGTTTGTACAGCTAAGTCGTGGAACTGGATTTACCTGGGCTAATTTGAAAGATCACCTTTTAAACTACTTTATGAAAAGACAAAGGTCAGATCTTACAGGGGGAGGAAAAATAAAAGTTGAGAAACTGAAGGTTTATGAGCATTGGCATATGGGCACCACTTAGGTGTCTGGAAGGGAAAGCAGCTTTGCCTTCACCTTCAGTTTTCATTGATGACTTTATTTTGCTGCAAAGCTGAGGATGTTTCTGTTGGATTCTCTTTTTTTTTTTTAAGATTTTTATTTATTTATTTATTCATGAGAGACACACAGAGAGAGGCAGAGACAGAGGCAGAGAGAGAAGCAGGCTCCCCACAGGGAGCTTGATGCAGGACTCCACCCCAGGACCCCAGGATCATTACCTGAGCCAAAGACAGATGCTCAACCACTGAGCCACCCAAGTGCCCCTCTGTTGGATTCTTCTGTAAGACTCTCTGATATTCTAATTTTGTTTTTAATCCAAGACTGAGATAGGTATTTTAGAGAAACTATACATTGTGAAGGGTTAATTTATTAACACACATTTGGAAGGTAAGAAATTTAAAGATTCAGGGAACCATTAGGACTTCTGATTTTTATCATAATTCTGCCTTGTATAGGATTTAAGTGCCTCTCTCCTATACTGGACCATAAGCTCTATGAGAATAGAAGCACAGGAGCACTAAACATCTATTGACTTACTTACTTTGTGTTCTTCTAATTTTCTTCAGTACCCATCACATGACTGGTGTTCCAACAGAGATTTATTTAATGAGTAAATGAATGATTTAGGCAAGGGATAAGGGACAATCATGGGATAAAATATGACTAAAAAGACAAGTGAATGGAGGGAAATGAGACAAATAAAGATCTCTGTAGTGTCGACAATGTGACAGACATTATGCTCAGTCCTCTACCAAAATTCATATCCCTAAAGCCCTAAACCCAACAAGATGTTGGCATTCTTGATTTTATTTTAGAAGTATAAAAACAGAGGCTCAGAGAGGTTACACAATTTACTCAAAAGTACACAGCTATCCAAGAATATGTCAGTGAGAGAGAGAGAGGTGGTATGGCGATGGATGGATGGTAGATGATACATATTAAGCCACTGAATGGTCTCAGGTGACTGACTAAATGATTTTGCAGTTTGTTATTGACCTTGAAATGGTCACTGCTGATTTAAAGGCCTGAATGGAATCCAAATCTTAAGCATCATTAGATTTCTAGCTATTTGTTTAATGATATTTGCTTTTAATGATAATGACTCATTCATTCTTATTATCAATATGGTTATTTCTAATTCTAAAATAGTACTATAGAGTGGAGAAAAAATATCTTTCTTCAGAACATGTTTTAGATTAGAGTAAAGCACAACTTTATTATAAGGATCAATGGAAAAAGTGAAGTGTAAATTGAAATTTCTTGCTCTGAGTAATCTGTTAAATTTCTCTAATATGCTAATTTGTCCAGTCATGGCATACAGGATTCCCGTTGGCTCAGTGATGGTTCCCAGATCAATATTTCATGGACTCAGAAATTGCTCATCTTACCACACACTTACCTTTGTGAAACACTCCAGAATCCCAGGACGTTCAACAACGTTAATGATGCCAAAAAGAAGAAGAAGCTTTCTAAATTGCCTTTGTTTAATGTGTTTGGAAACCAATTGCCTGTTTGGAACAAATGTAATTGTTATTCAACTGCAGAGTTATAAGTTTCTGTGAATGTTTTATCGTTCCACTATTCACAGAGATTTATTTGCTTCAATAATATCTACAAAGCAAAAAAGCTCATTTGAAACTCATTGTCAAAATTCATTTAATTCTGTAGTTAATGATAAAGTGACAAAACACCCCAAATATTTTGAAAGTCAAAACGGCTGATTTTGCATAACATAATATAGGTTCAGAAGAACTGGGCTATAAGAGTAACCCTGATTACGCTGATTTACCAGGACCATGTATATATCTCATTCATCCTTATAAACCTAGTATCTAGAACAGTGCCTGACATGTAGGAATTGTTCAGTAAATATGTATTGAATGAATGAAAACTATTTACCACAATAGAAAGTCTGTTGCATATTCTAATTGTAAAGTTAATGACATAATACACATAGATACCAGATGTTAATTATTTTGACAACTTAAATCCAGTGTCCCCTCATTATAATATCACAGACCCTAATTGTCAAATTACTGGCAATCTCTGGTTGACATGAAAATATTTTTTGACCTGATAAGTAATGCCTTCAAATTAATACTTCTAAATAACATACCCCCACTTCCATATCATGTCAAACTGCTATATACAAAACTATTATGTGAGTAATAGTGAGTATACATGAAACTACTTAGGATTCCAGGTAATTGGCTTTATTTTGCTGCTAAATTTTAACTTTTGCTTTGAATCTTTGCTATGATTCTCTCTCTTTTTCCATATCCAAATCTGTATCTATGCATATCATCTATATTTCTACACACATTCAACTTTCCTACAGTGAGTTTGAGATATTATTATTTATTACATTATATGAAATAATGTATTATATATACAACACTTTTTTATGCAGTAATCTTTATTAAAAATATTTTATTTATTCATGAGACACACACACACACACACACACACACACACACACACACACACAGAGGCAGAGACACAGGCAGAGGAAGAAGCAGGTTCCATGTAGGGAGCCTGACGTGGGACTCGATTCCGGGTCTCCAGGATCACACCCTGGGCCGAAGGCAGGCGCTAAACTACTGAGCCACACAGGATCCCCTTTGTGCAATAATCTTAGAACAGCAATGGGATCTTAGCATTAGCAAATATATTATAGATACTGAGTATAACTGAATGTTAAAAAGATTGCTCAAAAGGCAAACTCTATCTTTACGGAGAGAACTTAAATTCAATTGCAATTCTGAATGGGTAGAATATTGCCCCCAAAAGTTATGCATTTTGAGAAAAAGAATTGATCTTATTTGAGCAGTCAGATGCCAAGGGTTTGGCATTTTCTTGCTTTGTTACAGGAGAAGCTCCTAGAGTGGTTGTGAAGGGGGGTGTGGTACCAGAGTAATCAGGCTATGTGCCCATCGACTTGATCTTCAGGGCTACCTTTGGTACATGGGATGTGAGTTACTTCCTGAACTAGGCAATGGTTCTTGGCCTCTTCCTTGACAGTGCACACTTTTAAATGAGATTTGAATTAAATGCTCTGTTCAGGGTTAGTAGTCAGCAAGTACATAAGTATGACAGCTGTGATTCATTGTGCCACTTCTCGTCTAAAGCTGTTTCTCTTCTGTCACTTAACAACGACTATTATTATGGACCAACCATAAAGATTAGCTTGTGTCTTGGACCCATAATTAAAATCTAGTATTGAGCTTAAAGCTATGTGGTAGCTTCCCCCATTTTATTAATTTGTGTCCCATTACAATAGAAATGAATGGCGTGATTGCTATATTGACATAATGCATTCATCTGATAGGAGTACATTCACAGAACGTTTCCCTTTGTGTTTGTCTGTTGGGTCTAGGTAGCTCTGTGTGTGCGTGTGTGTGTGTGTGTGTGTGTATGGTAAGTGGGTGTGTGTATGTGTGTAGAAACTAAACATTTGATTGTATTTGAATGAAAGGAGTTGGGGTGGAAGTTAAGGCAAGATAACATCACACATATTTTCAGGAAGAGCTAACTCACCTTGCTAAGCTTATTCAAACAGTACTATTACCTTATTTCTCTTGAATTAATATCCCAATCATATTTCTGTCCTTTTCATTTCACATCAGCACCTTGCATGTGATGCGATTAGACCATTTTATCACTGTGTTTCTCTGGCTGGAGTAAGAGGAGTTTGTACAGAGTACACGAAGCCTCAGAATTACCATGACATTAATTTTTCTTGGAGCATGAGTTTTGGTCCATAATAAGTAATTGAAAAGGCTATCTTTATATTATAACAAAATCAGATGAGGAAGAAGAATGTAAATTTTGTAAGATCTTTAAAGGTAAAACATAATATTTCTAAAACATTGTGCAATTGCAGCAAATACCAGCCCATTGGGATATGGCACCAGCTCCCCCTGCGCAGGCCAGTATTTTTGTATCTATTTGCCACTGGAGAACATGTGAGGGGCACAGGTGAAAAGCGCCATGACTTGGAATTATGGGCATGAGGGGTGACTGGAGGATGTTGTGCCAGGAAGGTTAGGGAAAGGCAGCTGGAATTTATGAGCAACACAAAACATATTGTGAGGGGTGTTATTTAAAAAATAAAATGAAAGATTGCCACATCACTTATTCAAACTCCTGAGAACATTTCTATAGTCCAGCCTGAATATCATTTTTAGTGTTCAGCTTCCTTCATAAGGCCAATCTTCATGCTAGTCCCATATTTTTGCTTTTGCTTAGCTATAATTTTTATGTTCCCTATGTAGCTAATTTCCGTGGTAAGCTCCATGGTAAGAATGATCACCTGAATTGATAGTATGGAGTATACCCCAGCATTGAGTTGGACAGAGAGAGATACTTCATGAAACCTAAAATTTGTTTGATTTCTACAGAGATGATCAGTCTATGTAAAGAGATAGCTTTGAGTATGAAAAGACAGAGAAAGCATCAACTGTGGAGGCAGAGAGGCTTTTTTTTTAAAGATTTATTTATTCATGATAGACAGAGAGAGAGAGAGAGAGAGAGAGAGGCAGAGACAGAAGGAGGGAGAAGCAGGCTCCATGCCAGGAGCCTGACGTGGGACTCGATCCCGGGACTCCAGGATCAAACCCCAAGCTGAAGGTGCTGCTAAACCGCTGAGCCACCCAGGGATCCCCAGCAGAGAGACTTCTGAAGTCAAATATTGTCTCTATTATTTACTAGTTTTGTTTAGAGGCATTTGCCCAATTGGACCACTTTAGCCTTGATTTCTCCTCTCTAAAATGACACCACCTTTCTCACTGAGCTGTTATGAGAAGTAAAGGAGATAATAGACGTCAGGGTTGGATACAGAGGTGGCGCTCCATAAACTTTAGATTATCAATCCCCACACACACTTTAGAAGTAGCTCATACAAAATCATGTAGCTTGAGCTTGATCTTGGGCCCATTTCCTGTCAGATATTTCTTCATGTTCTTCATGTACCTTTTTTTTTTTTTTTATCATTATCCCAGGACTGGTTGTAAAATGTTCCATTTAACATTGTCAGTTGACTCAGCTCTTAGGTACTATAACTTTATTTTAGTAGCTTATAAACTTTTATTGTCGTAATTCACATTTGTGCCATTTTTCATCTGACATTTCCAGTAGCTGATTGAAATCTGGGGCATCCTTGCAAAAGGAGACAAAGAGAAGACTTTAGCTCTAGAATGGGATGAACTAAACTTCTCCAGATCTTAGCTTGGGTAGGTAGGAAGGTTAACAACAGGAGAAGAAGTGTACCACATAAACAGTCAGGGACAGTGAGTGCCATATGTTAATGCTCACAGTGGACCCTAGTTAAGTATTCTAATAGTATAACCAGTGTGGTTAGTAACGAGCAATAGAACATTCACAAAATATTTTGCAAGCCTCAGAAGTCCTCCAAATATTTCTTGTTCAGTTAGATTTATTTGTTCATTTGAAAATCATTAGTTAAGAAGTTTTCATGTACCAGCAAATGGGCATTCCAAGTTGCTTAAGAAAAGGAGCTCATAGATTAGTAGGGGAGACATGCAAACCGATAATTACTCTGGAATATTAGGCCTTATAAATACTAAGTAAAATGTTTCTGTTTATTTTAAATTATCATGGCCATTTTAGAGACAAAAGGACTATGGAATTACCTACATTAATTCTTGTATTTTACAGATTAAGAGCGAAAGCACAGAGAGGTAAATTGAGGCATTGCTCAGTAGAACCCTCATCTTCTTACAATAGCACTACGAAAGCCCCCATTGATGCTAATAGACTTATGTTACTATGAACAGCACAAAGTTGCTAATATGAAAGAGAAATAGGCTTTCTTCTTGTCCTATATTATGCTTTGCATTGTAAGGCTCGAAATGTCATGTGCTGGCCTTATGTCTTGGAGTCCAACAGGGCCCCAAAAGACTAATCACATATTTTTCTGCTCTTTCAGATACACTCCTCACCCAGTGGGAAGTCCTCCCCACCTGGCTAGCTTCCCTATTAGTCAGACAAGCTGCCTGCTACTGGTCTTCATCCTAAAGCTTTTGCATCCTTACCAGCCTTCAATATTATTCAAATAGGCAATCACATCATCCTGCTGGACCCAACAGTTGCCTCACTGTGTTGTTACTAGCAAACCTGCTTCCACAGACCCTTGTTTACTTCCAAGTGCAGACCCCATATAGCCCTGCATGTCACCTTCTCCTCCCCTGGGCCGTAAGTGTATGTGACTAATAACCTGCAGTCAGTCCATCGTTCCAGTGCCAGGTGCCATGTTTTCAACCACCATATCCTATTTAGGTTGAGGATCCCTCCCACACCAAACAGGTGAATAGGAGGTAGATCAGAACATGCCCCCACACAGAAGTCAAGGTCAGTTCTAAACAGAATATTGGTAGCTGCTGTTGCTATAATGTATAATTACTGTTTTGAGGAGAAATAGTAATTCTGTATTCCATTCTAGTCAGTAGCCAGCACCAAGTACCTCTGCTTCTAGACTATATCAGGGAGTATGTCTCCTTAAACCTTAAGACAGGAAGTAGTGGGAGCATGACAGTCAAGGGGCACTGAATTCAGATAGCATAGCTCCCAATGAGAAGAATAGAGATGAATGTAATTTTTAGGGAGCACTCCATGTATGCTTGAGACCAGTTGACCATCACATCATTTGATCAGATTGTTGGACAACCAGAAAATGGTGTAAAATTCTCACTCTGGCCCAGCAGTCTGCCTCATAGTAACATGGGTTTTAATGGGTGCACTTTTGCAGAGCACTTTACTAAAAATTTGGAAAGTGACAGACGCTAAGGGAACCTACACATATTCTTAGTTGGCAAGTACTGCCTCTCAGCAAATCTCTTATTTTGAGGATGACTAAATGCAAAAAAGGCCAATATATAGAAGAAAAAGCAACTATAATATACATCACAACTGTTGCTTACAAAAAACACTCCTAACACAAATTGACAAAAGTTAAAATAATAATAATAATTTAGGAAATTATAAGGCAGAGGAAAAGGAAAAATCATGACAAAGGGACACTAAGGATCTTTTTATATTTATAAAAGGCACAGTTCAAATTAAAGATATGTCAATGTACATCCCTTAAGTAATAAAAACATAACAAGTCTGTTGGAAACAGGATAAAAACAGGTAGATCAACAATTCTTGTGAATGATTATATCACATATTGGTCAATTTTTGATAGACTAGGCAAAAAAAGAAATAATATAAAGAATTAGAATAATGCCATTGATAAGAATTTAGTAAAGATTAAAATACTGTTTAGTAAAAAAAAATTCCTCTCTTGTAGAAGTTTTAATAACACCAATAGCAAACCAAATCTCCTAGAAATTAAAGATACTGCTCTTAAAAAATTACTGCTCCTAAATAATTAGTTGGTCAAAATGAAAATGGAACCTGCAACCACAAAGTATTTGAAAATGAAGAAAATGAAGAAATCACATTTACAACTTTAGGGATAGAGATGTAAATTCTATTCAGAGGTACATTTAAAGGCACATGTGTTTTCGTTTTTAAGGAAAAAGTAAATGCACTAAACATTCAGCCCAAAAAAAGCGCTAAAAAACAAAACAAATATAAGGAAAGTTAAAGGAAAAAAAATAAAGTGTCAAAAATCTTACGGAATAAAGACAATGTGGTGTATACAAATATATATATATATATATATATATATATATATATAAATATAAATAAAAATGTAATGTTACTCAGCCATTAAAAAGAATGAAATGTTACCATCTGTAACAACATGAGTACATCTAGGGGATCTAATGCTAAGTGAAATGTCAGTCCAAGAAATATAAATAGTATAATATTTCACTCATATGTGGAATTTAAGAAACAAAACAAATGAATAAGGAAAAAAGAGACAAACTAAAAAACAGACTCTTAACTATAAAGAACAAACTGTGATGAGCAGAGGGGAGGTGGAGGGTTGGGTGAGATAGGTAAAGAGGATGAGTAATGTAGAGAATTGTTGAATCACTATATTGTACACCTGAAATAATATATTCGTTATAATATATGTTATGACACTGTATGTTAATTATACTTCAGTAGAAAAAAATAATACTTAAGAAAAATATGGAAATGGGATGATTATCTAGGAAAACCCTAATTGTCCAAATCGAGCCAAAAAGAGAAAAAAATCTTACTGGCAAGAAACAGTGGGGAAAAGTTACAATTATCTTCAAAAGAGACATTACATCCTGAATGCATCTTTTAATTTTCATGGAAGAAATGAATCTTTCCTCTGGATCTTTCCAGAGCATTAGCAAAAGGATCATCAACTACTGCTTCTGACAAGTATTGTTTATTTAATATTGAAAATCCATTGATTAAATGTACTATATTATCAGGAACAGTAAGAAAATCAAGAGGTGATCTCAAGAACTACTTAAGGAGAATTCAATAAAATCTAATCTGATTTGTTTAAATCTTAGAAAACGAGAAATAAGAGATTTTCTTATGATAAATAATATCCTTTAACATTATCTTCATAAACCTAAAAATATGCTTAATAAAAAATAAGAGAGATCCATATTAAGATTATAAACAGGATAAAATGTGAATGTCTTCTGGTATTAACATTGCTCTATAGGGCTGCATCCTGATAAAGACGCAAAACAGAGGAGTTAATATGGGAAAAAAGGATTTTTAGAAAAATTGTATTTAAGATTAGATAATTTTGCTATGAACTTAAAAAGATAAACTAGAATACTCTCATAAATTTACTAAGAAAGTTTAAGAAGTTGAATGCAAGACACAGACATAAATTTTAATAATCCCCCTATATAATAATAATTATCTCAGCGAGTTATAATGAGGGAAGATGCTTCAGTTCACAAAAACAAAAAAAGTAAAAGAGCATAAAATGCCAACAATAAGTTCAACAAGAAATGTCCAGGATAATAATGAAGAAAAGAGTATCTTATTGAACTGAATTTTTTTACATTGAATAAATAAAAAAGTTATATACTTAGATGGAACACTACGTATTATCAAAGCTTTATTTTTTTAATTAACTAGCAAGTTTTACTTTTTTAATTAAAATAAAAATGAGATTTGGGGAAAACTGATAAGATGATTCTAAAATCCATCTGAAAATACACACCATAGGAAATAAGATTTTTACAAATGAAGAATAACCGTAAGGACAAGTATGATTAGCAATAGTTGATATGTAATATATATCATAAAGGTGTAATAATTAAAAAGAGGGTGACACTAAGCTAAAACCAAGCGGTAGCTGAAAGGTAGCCCCCAAAGAGCCCGAGAATCTCCTAAGAACTAAGAATATAAGAAAGTATATATTATTAACTGATTAGTTCTGTTCCGCTTATCCTATGGCTACGGAATATTTATGGTTTAACTTTTCACAACAGATATCAAATTACACTGTGAAATTTGGTTATTTGAAGGAAATAAGTGTTTACTTAACACATAAATAAAGTCCACATGGATGAGAATCTTATATTCAAGATATGAAACTACTGAAATTTCCACAACCATAGATAAATGCAGTGATATTAGTCACAATGAAAAAGGTTGATAGATCTGATTACATGTATCAACAAAACCTGTGCAAAATAAACTCCTCTATGAAATTAAAATGTTAACTAGGAAAATATTAGCAATAAATTTGACTAAGTGATAATATCCCTAAAGTTAAAAAAAACAGCTAAGTCAAAAAGAAAAAAAGACAAATAGACAAAAAGAAAAATGAGCAAAAAATATGATCAAGTTCATCACATTAAAATTTTCAATTTTCTGTTCTGAAAAATACAAATTAAAGTAATAACACAATATAATTCTGTCAATCGTATTAACAAAGATCAAATATTATGTTCAGGGCTGCAATTAACACATTAAGACAAGTAGTATTCTACTGCAATGGTGGCATAATTGATGCAGCCTTTTAGAAAACAATTTGTCTTTACTTCTTAATAGTCTTTAAAATGTTTATCCTAATTGAATGAATAATCCCATTTCCAGGATTCTAGAAAAAAAAAAAGTGAGCTTTTTTTTTTTTTTAATTTCAAATGACATGGAAATCTGCTCCTGATACTTCTAAGAGGAAGAGAAGTAGGAACTTGATATAATTTTTTAATTGAGCATTCAGCAGGGTATATTCAGAGCCTAATTTTGTTTAGAACTTCTCTCTCTATATAAAATCTCATACCCACACACACATGCACACAAATAAAAAAATATTAGGAAAAGCTTTACCCAAATAATAATTGCCATCATCTTGTTGGTCTTTCCCCACCCCTCCTTTTAGAATTTGGATTTCATCATATATTACCTTTACAGCAAAAAATAATATTTTAAAACCACTTCATCAAGCATACATTTGGAAAACTCTTACTTCTAAAAATCATTTCTGGTTTATTACAAAACAATGGAAACGGCTGGTGTTCTGTTGTAACCTACTCTTCCTCAGCAGTTGAAGCATTGAATAGTGGCCTGGATGCTGTAACTTAAAAGTTATGTGCTATGTATAAAACTGTCTTAAGATATTATTTGGGAAATCATAACATCCCGAGTAACAATAACCAATCTATTCTGAAACCTAATTTTCATTCACTTCAGTGATATGTCCCTTTACTCCCTGCTGAAACCCTAGATTTACCAAATTTCTCAAATATACACAGCATTATTTTAAATGCTACAGCATAACGCTTTTGATTAGAAGCAGATTTCTGCTGTCTTTTTGGAGGGAGATTGAGTAGTTCCCCTTTTTGCTAACACTGTTTTATTTTGAATGTAATGGAACTCTGAAAATATTAAAATATGCCTTTTGGAATCTCTTCAAATGATAGTTGGGCACAGCGAACCATTACTTCCCCTCAGACTTTGTGAGATGTGTTTTTAAAGTTATTTTTTGTAATGCTAGTGAGCTAGTAAATGTCCAAAATTGTTGAGACAGAGCCGAAATGGGTTTTATACCTTACTTTACCTCTCGATTCACTACCTGCTGAAGAAGTAAGTAATTAAAAATGCATATCTGCCATTCTCCAGGACAGACGTGCGTCTGTGCCACGGGAAATAAGCCCTGGTGTAGCAAAAGGAATTTGGGAATCAGGAATCCATCGATGCTGTAAGATTTGGGCAACTTATATAACTTTCTCAGTTCATTTTCCTCTTACCTGTGATGGGGCTACAAACATTTACCCCCAAAGAATTGTTGTGAAGATTTAATGAAATAATAAATTTGTGAAGTACATATAGCAAAGTCTGCATATAACTGACACTTAATAAATGTTAATTTCTTTCCTTCCTTCTTTCAGTAACCTGATTTAAATGCTTCATTTGAGATTCATAGTTCTCCTACCTGAGTTAATTTTTAAAACACATTAATTTTCATGATATCTGAAGGAAATAATATCTAACAACTATCTGCTAACTTTGGCTTTTCTCCCACTTTTTCATGTTTGTCTAAGTACTCGTATTATTACCCTCAATTTACAGACAAGGAAACAGAGGCACAGAGAAGCTGAACTGTTTACCTAAAGTCATGCAAAGGAGACAGAATAATTATTTGTTGATTCGATGGGTGAACTGAGGTTGGGCCCCAAATTCGCACATGCTTGATACCTTGCTCTCATAACAATGTCTGCTTTGAGACTCTAATTTGCATTTTTACTTTGGGAATTGTGGATAAAATGAAGTTAGGTTGCTGTTTTCAGGAAGGGACACCGTGTCTTTCAAAAATGTAGAGAAATCACTATGCATTGTTCACCTGAACTGCAGAAAGAATGAGCATGGGTGATACTTGGGATAACAGGCTTTTTCATAAGGGTGAGTTCATTCTCTTGAAGAGCATTGGGAGGCAAAAACCCATCAAGATAGTGTGTTCTCATGATGATTTCAATGAATTATCATGGAAATGAGTTTTAGAAGAGAGGTAATGCTTTGTGATAATAGCCCGATAATGCCATTAGCTATGAACTGTAATTGTAATAGCATTAGTCAAATGAATATATCTGATATTAATTTGAGTGTCAAATATTTCTATAAGATTCTTCTTGTTAATTAAACATCAGCCCCGGTATTATTAATTCACTATCTGGCCAGTGCTTGCACATAGTAGGAACCCAATATGTATTTGTGAACTGAATTTATAAGTCAACCTCAAAGTGGAGCTATTTAAAATGGTAAAATACTGAGTTTAAATAATATCATGGATGTAACAGGAACTGATTTTGCCCAATATCTCCTTATTTGTACAGTTTGTTCTCTAATTTGTAACTTCAGTTAGCTAATGATGGAGATTTATTTCAGAATTTGAAAAGATATCCACCCTCTCTTGCATATTTGGAGGGAAATTGCATGTAAGATTTACTTCACATTACTTTCATTCAAGAGTAGAATTTGTGCCTTTTTCCCCATCTTGTGGTCTTTAGACTGTTTACAAGTCTACCAGACAGCTTCATAACTGCATTGGACACCTGAATAGCACTGGACAAAATCACGCTTTAGGTCATTCGGTATCACTCTTCATGGTTACCAGCATCAACTGGCCTTCAACACTGTTGGCAATCTTAATGCTTTTCTTCTAAACCATCTTTTCTTTCTCTTGCGATAACACGTTCTTAGCTCCCTGCCCTTCCTTTTCCTCATTTTCATCCAAACCCCCTTTTGCTCTCATGAATGGCTCACTGCATACTTCATTAAGAAAACCGAAAGTCTTGAAAAGTAGCTGCCAGCATCTGTCTAAAGCAGAACCACAGCTCTGTTTGACCCTGCACCCATACCTCCCATTCTTTCTTCTGTATGAATGCAAGAAAGAAGCATCCACCCTCCAGGGAGAAGTCAATCTCTTTTCTTTCTCTTGAATTTTTAGCTTCTCCATATACACCAGATGTTTTCATCAGTTAAATATGTCCAAGTATCTCTTGAAATAAATACAAAAGTATCTTGAACTCACACCTAACCTCCTAGATAAAATACAGAACTCACAGTTAAATTTGAATTTCAGAACAACAACAAATTATTTTTTAGGATAATTATGTCTTAAACAGTGCACAAATAAGTTTTTGGTGTAAAGTATGTTCACAATATTGCATGGGACATGCTTGTACTAAGAAAAATATTCATTGTTAACCTGAAATTCAAATGTAACTGGGTGTTCTGTATTTTTATTTGCTAACTCTGGCAAATCTACCCACTTCCCCATCTAGCCACCACTTTATCTCTTAAGTCTTCTTCATTGACAGGTTCCTTTAAAAAGTTGTTTGAATGTGATACTTTATTTACTCACCACCTACATGTTCTTTACCCCTACTCCAATCTGGTTTTCATTCCCTTCACCACTGAAATGACTCTTGATAAAGTTTTTGGTGATCATAAAGTTGCTAAATCTACAGATATTTTCCATTCTTCATTTTACTTGACCTCACAGTAGGATTTTACCCAGTAGGATTTTATCCAGTTTACCATTTCCTATTTGAAACAATCTTCTCTTTTATCTTCACTAAAATAGTATGCATATACATACACTCACACTCACATATATACACATGTATGTTTGTGTGTGTGTGTGTGTGTGTGTAAGTATATTTTTCCCAACTTCTCTGGCTGCTACTTTTCTTTCTTTGGCAGGCCATTCTTCCACCATCTGAACTCTAACATGGGCCTTTTCAGGTTTAAGTACTGTGCTCCTTTTTTTTTTTTTTTTCCCTCATTCTCAATATTCACACTAGATAATTTAATTCACTTCTGTGGGTGCCAATCCTATTTTCGTGCCAAGGATTCTCATAATTATATATCTAACCCAGATCTTTTTACTGAGCTCTAGAGATTTCTATTTGGATGTCTCACAGGTATGCCAAAATTAATGTGTTAAAAAGTGAACAGGTGACAAGTTTTCCAATCTGTTTGTCTTCTAGTGTTCTCCACTTAGTAATTTGGGTGGATTTTTGTCCACCCAGTTGCTCTTGGCAGAATCTGGATGCTTCCTTGATACCACTTCTCTTTCCTGCATCCTACCACCTCCTGACTCCACTAGGCATTCTTGATTCTACCTCTAAAATCATGCTTATTCATTTCTCTCCATCTGCCTACTTCCCCTAGTTCATCACTATCCTAGACTTGCCTGGGTTAGTTCAGTTGTAAACTTCACCCAAACCATTCTTTTTGCCTTCTAATTTATACTGCATCCATAGTAATTTTAAAACAAATAGATCATGTTACTTTTTTGGTGCCTTTATGATTTCATATTGCATTCAAATTTAAAAAAATTCCCGTAAGCCAAAGGTCCTGCATGATTTTGCTTTTATTTTTTATTTTTTATTTTTTTAATTTTTTTTTGATTTTTTTTGATTTTGCTTTTAATTCCTCAGCCTGACTTTATGCGATTTCCTCCCATTTGCTGATCATTTTCATGTTACTATTTTTTTTCTTTTTCTTTTTTTTCATGTTACCAGTTTTTGAGTTCTTCTGATGCACCTATTAATTCTTACTTCCAGGGCTTGGTATATATACTTGGTATATATACTCTCTGCCAGAAATATTTTACTCCTATATTCATCAAGCCAAATACCACTCATCCTTCTAGTGTTAAATTCAATGTCTAGTTTCAATTTCCAGCATGAACATTAATGCATATGCAATTCCATGTAGACTTGTAAGTTTTCAGTGTGAAGGAAGTGCCACTAATGACATAGGTCCATGAGGCCAAGAAGAATCTTAGAGTACTACTTTATTTCATCTCATCCCAATCCAGACCTGGAATTGAAGCTGAGTAGGACACTTGATGTCCTCATTTATGGAACACATTCTTGTTTGAAGAATTATTAAAGCCATACCAGATCATCGTACCCATGATAATAATCCTGGCCTAATTGAAAAAAGTTGAGATCCCACTCAATTTATAATAACAACACCACAAATCATTATTTATGTGCACTTTTATTAACCTCATGCTTTATATCTATTTCCTCTGGTCTTTATAGAAATCTTAGAAGTTATTAGTGACATCATCTTTGAGAAGGAGAAACTAAGGCTCAGAAAAGTTAAGTACTGTGGTCAAGACTCACAGCTTGTTAAAGGCTGAATTGAATTTGAATTCCAGTTTGTCTGACTCAAAAATCAGCCCTTTCTACCTCTTGCAAGCCAACAGCAGTAGATAATTGCTTCCCATAGTCTAAGTGGTATTTTGAGCTCTATTTTGATACTGTTATGAATCCTGAGGCCTCTGAGCAGTCTCCAAAGTTTGAGGGTGTAGAATAAGTTATATCTGAGATTCAAAACCTCATTGTACAAGGAGAATTCTGAATCTACTTCTGATTGAAGACCATGAGCAGGATTTGCCTTTGAGAGTTGTCAGGGGTCTCATCAAAGAAGCCCCAGGAACAGTGGCATTAGACCAGCTGGATGGGCAAGTAGAGTCTGTCCTGGCTAAAGGTAAATTATGAGGTGGCAGGTCACGTTCTCTACCTAGGTCTAAAATCTCATCTCTAAACACAGATGAAGTTGGATCTGGGGCGCTGAGATGAATCTGAAGAAACATATTTTTAAGAAAATAGGCATGGGTCCATGGAATCCATCTAAATAGCTTTTCAGGTGGATAAATATTTTCTTTCAAGTTTACTGTAACTGTAAATTCCTGTTTCAAGAGCAACTCAGGGATTCATGCTGACATGGCTGTCAGTGGTCTCAATAATCACAGATATTCAAATGAGAATTTTAAAAGATCATATTTTTAATTTAAAATGATCTTGTTGGGAATCAAACAGCTAAATTCTTGGCTCCTTTCCAGAATTCTAGGAGGCAGGACTAACAGGGACAAGAAGATATTTCCCTGACTTCTTGATTCTGCCCAATTATTCTTTTTCCCTTAGACAGTTTGCTTTGGATCTTTCAATCACCTGCACGTCCATAACTAAGATGTCACTTTCCACTGAATTCTATTTTGTTATTTTCGTCAAAAGGTAAGCTTGAACCCATGAGTGTGAGAAAACTGATCTGGTTGCTAATGGGATAGAGTGGAAATAAGCAGTTTGAGTGACTTCTTCACTCCCTTCTATTAGCATTGCTACTTTTAGAGAAACTATTCCTGAAATGATTAGTGTAGGAGGATGGGTTTAGTCTTGTATCTTCTCCTTTAAAGCACTCGGAGTTAGAGATCCCAGAAGGATCAGTTTTCTCACTTGTACTGAAAATGTCACTCTAACAGTTATCTGTCTGCACAGTCAAGTTTTGAGAAATCTTTTGAATTTACCGCATTCACACCATTCTCCATCATGGTGCTAAAAATGACTAATGCGGCTTGGAGCCCGGGAGACTGTGAGAGCCGATCGTCTCTCCCAATCGTACACCAACACTCACACACACTCACATACACACATGCTCAGCTGACATGAATCCTTAAAGGTTTAAAATATCTTATATGCTAAATGGAATGTGGAGGCGTGTGGGATGCTTAAGCACATAGTTATTGTGTTGGTGTCACTCTGGTTTATCAAGAAAATTGGTCTGGTTATTTGACTAAAAGACTGGTATGTTTTTAACCAAAGGGGCCACTATAATATATGACTTAATTTTCTATTTAAAAGAATCTCTGGTATGGAAATGATCAAATGCATTATTTAATTTTATCCTCTCGTCATCTCTGAGAAAAGTGCAGTACAGCATTCCCTTTTTTAAATAAGAAGAAACAGTCTTAGAGAAGATGGTGACCTACTCAATGTCATGTGTACAAAAGATCACTCTTTTTTAGGGACCCTAATTAGTCACATAAGCCAATTTAGGGTCACAAGAACCAAATCCTCTAAATAAACTTCATTTCCTTTCTTGATGAATGCTATTCTGATGGCTAAAGGAATTTTCACAAACACAGATATATCCTGCTTCCAGAAAAACATATGACAAAGTGTCCTGTGACGTCATTCAGGGAATGATGGAGAAGTGCATGGGCTGAATGATAGTAATTAGATGAAGTGGGAGCTGATTACATCCAAAAGGGGAAGATTAGTTTATAACTTGCAGTGAGATTTCTAGGAACTTTCCACAAGGCTCTATTTTTGTTCCTGTCCAATTCAACAATTTTGTCAATTACCTGGAAGAAGTCTAGGAACTTGCTTACTAAGTTTGCAGATGACACAGAGCTAGTAAAGAAGTTAAGATTAGTAATTCACTGGGTGACAGAATCAAGTTTTAAAAATGTCTATTATTTAAGATGATGAGTTGACATTTATCAAGGATAAAGATAAAGTCTTGCATTTAATTAGAAAAAAATTGTGAAAGATGAGTGAAACTGAACTGGGAGCAACTGTTAAAAACAAACAAACAAAAAGCCTCAGGTTTGAATTGGCCGTAAGCACAATCAACCACTGAAAAAGTCAACACGATCTTTGTTGGCATTCAGAGAAAGCGAGAGAGGGAGAGAGACACCAGTTTGATAAAAGTAACATCTTGAGTATTGTGTTTAATCCTAGATGCCATACTACTAGAAACATAGCTATCTTTACTGAGTATTTACTGTGTGTATTAATCATTTAATCCTGATAACAGCATGATGAACTATGTATTGTTGTTAGTGGTAGAGAAACTGAGAACACATACTTAGACTGCCTGGATTTGAACATTGTACCTCATTATTTCTCTGAATATTTATCAAATGTTGGAAGAGTTGATATGTGGATAGAAAATCAGATTTATTCCTTGAAATACTGTCATCAAGAGAGCAGACACAGGTTACATCAATGCAGAGAATTTTTCTGGGCATTGGAGGATGCTGGTACATCTAGTTTTCAGTACAATGTTAGACTAGATGGCTTCTGATGTTAATGTCCAATTGTCAGATTCTGATTTATTGGGATTGGACTTAATGTAACACAATATTACTATGAACAACAACATAGCAAAAACCTTTAAAAGAAGAAGTGAATTAATTAGTGGTAATTTAAATGGTGTTCTCGAATACAAGTGTACGAGAGCGCCCTACTCACATCCATGTGTCTAAGATGTCCTTGCCATTTGTCCTAGGTAAATTCTGCCAAAATTATATAAACTTTTGTTTATCGATCTTTTATTATATCTAGAATATTATCAGCAAGTAATATACAACATGCAGACCCCCATCAGAGGAGGTTGTATTGCAGAAGTAACAAATGTCATTAAAAAGTCCTTATATTGGGATCCCTGGGTGGCGCAGCGGTTTGGCGCCTGCCTTTGGCCCAGGGCATGATCCTGGAGACCCGGGATCGAATCCCACGTCAGGCTCCCGGTGCATGGAGCCTGCTTCTCCCTCTGCCTGTGTCTCTGCCTCTCTCTCTCTCTGTGACTATCATAAATAAATAAAAAAAAAAATTAAAAAAAAAAAAAGTCCTTATATTGGGTGACTCCTAATAGCTCTTTGGTGTATTAAAAGCAATGTTGATGTTGGTTTCAAAATGCTGAAAGGGTCAAATCTCTGTCAGATACTAGTTGTGATGACTGGACCACTTTGCTTTCTTTTTTCGGTCTTAATTATTACATCTCAAAAATAAGGAGAATATTGCCTTTATAAGATTGTTGCAGTAAATGCAATAATGTAACAGTTCCTACCATACTATTCAGATTTTTAAGAAAAATTTAGCTTTTCAATGAAATGGATTGCAAGAATAACCGTGTAATAGAGAATTTGCCGGGCCTTTGTCCTGGTTCCTCTTTAGTAAACACTAAACCTTTTGAGTTTTCTGAGTAATTGGAGTATCTTTGTTACTCATGATGGACCCCTGGAGGCCCACCTGATGGTTTATGCTAATGAGATGACACAGAAGGGGCCTGGCCAGCCAGGAAGACCAAGCACGGTGATTAGAGGGTTGAGGCTTTGACTCATGTGATAGCCCAACTTCTGGAGGGAAGAGGCTAGAGACTGTGTTCAATCACATGGCTAATAATTCAATCAATCCTGTGTACATAATAAAACCTCAATGAAAATTCTGCACATGAAGTTCAAGTAAGCTTCCCTGGCTGGCCATATTCTGCATATTGTCACACGTTGGTGTGCCAGTTGGCCCTTGCATCCCTGAGGATGAAAGAACTTTCATTTCTGAAGCCCTCTTAGGCCTTGTTCTGATTTTTTTTTTTGCTTTGTTTTTGCTATATAAAACTGTAATCATAAGTACTGTGCTTTCCTGAATTCTGTGAGTCATTCTAGCAAATTGTCAAGCCGAAGGGGAGCTGTGGGGACTTCCACATTTGTAGCCAGCTTATCAGAAGCAATGGCAGTCCTGAGGAACCTATGAACTTGTGGCCAGTGACTAAACTGAGCACAGTCTTGTGAAGTTTGGCCTAACTGGGTACCTTCCTCAAACATATATGTGAAAAATGGAGATTTATATACCAAGATAAACTGATGGCGCCTGGGTGGCTCCATAGGTTAAGTGTCTGCCTTGAGCTTAGGTCATGATCCCAGGGTCCTGGGATTGAGCCCCGTATCAGGCTCCTGCTCAGGGAGGAGCCTGCTTCTCCCTCCCTCTGCCTACAGCTTCCCCTGATTGTGCTCTCTCTCTCTCTGTGTCAACTAAATAAAATCTTAAAAAAATATAAACCGATAGTAATATTGACTTCATGGTTCTTCTAGAATATATCAATGTGGTTTGATTATAGACATTTTTAAAAGCAAATTTTCAAAAACATTTTCATTGAGTAATGTTGAAGCATATGCCGAACACATAAGATGTTTAGGTAAAGACATAGGTAAGACTTTTTGAGGTTATCTTATAAAGGTCTAATACCGGTGCTTTGTTCCTTGTTTATACATAAAAGAATCTAACCACTGGAGCAGTCAACAACCTGCCTGCTGTTCACACAGTTCTTTATGACTTTTTGAATATTCGTCCTTTGCGAAAAGAGTAATATCTCACAAATTCCGTGTAGCACAGAGCCTGGCACACAGTAAATATTCAATACATACTTGTTTAATTTTCTTGTTAACTAATACAAGGGCAATACTTGATCTTATTGATATTCCCTCAAGGATTGTACATTTGTTCCCTAGATCTCTACCTATCATCAAATTTATCATTTTTAATTTCACTGCTTCCCTACACCCTTGGGAATTTTGCAAGGATTTTAAAGTGTTTATTTTCTTGTCATGGCATGCCAATGTGTCCAACATCGTGCCTAGAACAGAGTGCGTCATCCATATAAATATTTTTTGAATGAAGATAGTGTTAAAAAAAGTTTCTTATTCATAGAAGTTAATTTTTCCATAGTTTGAAAGTAAGTAAATTAAATTTGTTATAGGAGAACACAAACCCACACTTTCTTTACATTATTTTAAGTGCACAATTGTAAATACTTTTGAAGGTAGAGAATAAGCTTGTAGTATTTTATAAAATAAGCAAGAGTAAATTTTAAAAAATGTTAAGCCATGTTATCATCTTAGAATAAATAAAGGAAAAAGTCTGTGGATTTAAAATACAACCCAAGGCATTTCACCATGACATCTAATCATTGTCATCCTGTCGCTTTTTCTGTCAGCACATATATAAGGAGTATTTTTTTGTTGCATTTTTCAGATGGGGTATTTTTTTTTATCAATTTCTATGGGAAAAAATTTTCCAAGACCATTTGCTTTTCAATTCACAGTTTCCTTTTGGCTGCATAAATATGATTTCTAGAAAATCACAAGGAAAAAAGATCGTTTAGATACCCCATCCTCCTATGTTTCTATAAGACTTACCTTTCCTGAGGAATATCTGTGCCACCTATGAGGCATTATTGAATATGACCTCACTGAAAGATCTAATAAGAATATAATGACCGATTTGTTTTAAAACACACTAAAGAAAGACAGCAGACAGGGTCTCATGAGAAGTGACATTCTGTAATTACCTCCTCCTATCAAAAGAAAAACAATTCCCAGAAATTAATGAATACAGCAAGAGTCTATTTCCTATCTTAATTCTATCTTAATTGCAAAAGTGGATCAATTAAAAAAAAGACTACACTGGCAAAGTCCTTCTTTTAAGATTTTGTCTCCTGATTCTCTAGTCATCAAATCAATATATATATATAAACATATATATGTACATATATATATATATATGCATACCATGAACCTATTTTTACCTTCTGAGATGAGATATACCAACTCCACCAGCAATGCCCCCATGAAACAACCAAATCCATTGAACAGTGTCAGAAAATTCATAGAGGTTCCTCTGATGGTACTCGGAACAAATCTGTATATTACAGAGACTGAAAGGAAAAGAGAAGGTCAAAATTCAGAACATTCTCTGTAAAATACTTCCATAGATATTATTCAAATTAGTATTGATCATACCTCAAAGAAAGTTTACTGATAAAGGCAAAATTTGGGTTGGACTTTGTTAAAGTTACTATAGTAAGACATATTATGATGTTATAGTTTACATATGTCTAAAAGGAGTAATATTTGGCAAACTATACTCTTGTATAGCTACAAGGAAAATTTAATTATTTTGGGGTTTAAGTGTCCCAATATATTCACCCAAATTTCACCCTGATTTGAATATTTCTTATTAATTTTGGATTGAGATGAGGCTTGTACTAGGTAATATGACAATCTAGTAATAAGACCCATGATCCTGTGATTCTATGTAAATTATTAGTTTTCCAATAGAAAACTTGAATTTATCATATAAAATTAGCATGGAGGTTAAGAGGATGGGTTCTGGAGTTGGACAAGATTGTGCTATAATCTCAGGTCAACTACCTCTGTGATTTTAAATAAGTTAGTTAGACTTTCTGAGCCTCAGTGTTCTTCTCTGTAAAATGGGAATATCATCACTCACTTGCAGAGGTACCGTGGCTCTTACTTGCTATAATGTACGTATAATACTATAATATGTATAAAATGTTGACTTGTAAGAACTGAATCAGGTTGGCTATTTTTAACAGTATTAATCTTACCAAGTCAAATGGCTCCTACTTGTGCAAAGTCCTTTACATGCATTTAAATTATCCTGTTTAAGGAGAGGTTACTTAAAGAGAGATGATTGCATAAGCTTTGGATCTTCAAAAAGGTTATCTTTTTTTTTCTCCCAAGTCATTACTGGGGTAATGGTGGCAAGAGGTTGAAAAAAATCATGGAATAATTTTTTTTTTAAAATTTCAATTACAAATAATTTTTTTAATAGACTCAATTATAGAGAATAAACTGATGGTTACCAGAGGTGAGAGGATGGGGAGGATGGGTGAAATTGATGATGGGGATTAAGGAGTGCACTTGTGATGAGCATCAGATGATGTATGGAACTGCTAAATCACTATATTGTGCACCTGATACTAATATAACACTGTATATTAACTAACTGGAATTTAAATAAAAACTGAAAAAAAATCAAAATTTTTCTGGTATCAGGCATAGATGAAAATGAGTATATCTGATTTTGTACATATGATATTAACTATACTAAAATATGCATGGCAACCTTAGGGGTACATGCTAAAATATTTACAACATTTATCATAATATGATATCTGGGATTTGCTTCAAAATTATACAATGAAGAAGAAGAGAGTGTGCAAGTGAGGGTAGAGATGAGACAAGTTTGGCTATGGCATGAAAATTATTGAAGCTGGAACATGAATACACAGGAGTTTATTACACTAATCTCTCTCATTTGTATATGTGTCACAAAAAATTGGAAGGAAATACATAAAATAACAGGAACAGTGTTAGCTTTGAGTGTTTGAATTATTTTTAGTTTACCTTCTCCTTACTCTTCTATACTTTGCAAATTTTTCTATAGTGAGAGATCAAAAATAAACACTAAAGTTCATTTTAAAAAGTGGTGATAGGGTAGCCCCAGTGGCTCAGCGGTTTAGCACTGCCTTCAGCCCAGGGTGGGATCCTGGAGACCCGGGATCGAGTCCTCTGTCAGGCTCCTTGCATGGAGCCTGCTTCATGCCTGTGTCTCTGCCTCTCTTTCTATGTCTCTCATGAATAAATAAATAAAATCTTTAAAAAAATAAAAAAGTGGTGATAGAAAACTGATATACTGGAGAGGCTAAAACTTCAGTTTCTTTTTTCTGTCTTTTCTTTTCTTTTTTCTTTTTTTTTTAGAAAGAGGAGGGGCAGAAACAGAATGAGAATCTCAAGCAGGCTCCACACCCAGCACTGAGCCCAACTCAGGACTTGATTTCACGATTGCAATCATGACCTGAGCCAAATCAAGAGTCAGAGACTGAACTGACTGAGCCACCCACACACCCCTTAGTTTCCTTTTCTATAAAAAGATCTTATTATCTCTTCCCTTCTGTCTTGGGAAAACTTTACCCTCTGGTTTACTTGCACTTTACCCCAGAAAAAGTCTGCATTTGTTCAGCCCCTTTAAAGAAACTTACTAATATATAATATACATGTATTTGTGTTTCTTCCTAGCATTCATATAACATTTCTGTTTTGGTTTCTGTTGTCCTCCACATGTTTTTATTGATCAGCGAAGAAACATTCGAAGAAACAAAGGAGTCCCCATCTGTGCTCCAGGGAATGTGCAGCGTGCGGAAGCTGAGGCCAGCCCTCAGCTCGGGCACGGGTGCATCATTCCTAGATTTTAAAGCCTGGGCAGGCAGACAGCAGAGACATACAGGACACTAAAGATAGTGCTAAACAGGCACTTAATACCACAGATGTTTATTGGAGGTGAAGATAATGATGGTGATAAATAAAATACTGTGAAGAAGGGCTTCAAATCTTGGCAGCAAGGGGCCATGGGTCTCACAGCTCTCTTGTGTAGTGCAAATCACCAGCAAGAGCCCCAGGCCAAGCTCACAAGTGTTTTTCAGGAAGATCTGGACGACAGGGTGAGGGAAAAGCTGAAGAGGTTTTGGGAAGAAATGATTCACTCTTATAAAAAGGATTTGGCTTATGAACTTTCCTTTCTATAAATATGAAGAGACAAACAATGGGCAGAAAGACCGATTTCTTTCACTGAGAAAAAGCAGAATGTACAAGCCCATTATTACTCTGCTAGTTAATTATTAATCCTATGCTTTTCTCTTGCTAGAACTTCTGGTGCGGTATATAATTCATGAACACACTTTGCCAGCTCTCTGCCTGCTGGTTAATCTCTCTTTGGTGTCATTTTAGTCGTTTTGAAAGCCTCCGGTTCCCTTTTAGAAGACTTAGCTTTTCAAGTCTTCCGATCTTCATTTTCGGGCATCCCCTTGAACATTCTGATCTCTTTCTTTGTTAGCGATCATCAACCTGATTTTTTAGGCTCCGTGGTACTTCTTTTAGCACCTAATAGTATAGATAGTGGCCACAAGTCTGCCACTATTCCAAAGTTCTCATTTTACCATGAAGACACAGTAAAAAATACTCAGTGTGTGTGAGAGCTCGTCTTGCCAATGAGAGCTGAAATGTGCCTCCAGGCGGAGGCTGCTTAGTGTTTGCAGAGATGCCCCATCACAGCATCTGTGGAAGCTCTAAACCGTAGAGCTGTTACCACCTTCCTGAGGCACCTGGTACTGGGGACTCATTGCTGGAATTTCTTTTACTCCAATTGTTCTTAAACGGTTAGATGGGCTTCTTATGTTGGGTGAGTATTTCGAACATATGTAAGAAAGGACCTCTGTCTGGGGCTATGGAACTTTGTCCAGATCACCATTCCTCCCTCATCTCTTAAGAGCTTCAGTTCATTGTTTCTGATTATATCAGTGTTATTCAATCAGATCACCTTCTACTTCTCTTTTGTGTAGTCACCTGTCAATTTCTAGGCCATCTTCCTCTGCTAGTCAACGTTATCAGCTCCTCTCTCCTTGTCACATTCTCCAGTTCTATTCCTGCCTTAGTTCCTGACAATTATGTATAAAGATCATCCTTCTAAACTTGCATCCTGCCAGCTCTTGGTTTCTCAGTCCCTTGACCTTCTTTCTAATGTCCCTGTCCTCAACACTACCTTAGCCGCTCATTACCATGCTCACACCCTAAACCTTGGTTGGCCCCCAGGCCAGCAGACCAGGACTTGGTGAACTACCATCAGGTAAGGTTCAGCCTGCCAGGTGTTTATAAAGAAAGTTTTATTGGAACACAGGCACACCCATTCATTATCTATGTGTCTATGACTTCTCGTACACCACAATGACAGAGTTGAGTGGTTGTAACAGAGACTGTCTGCCTGGTGTGAAAAATCTATTTACTATCTGACACTTTTCAGAAGACATTTGCTGACCCATGCCCTAGACCAGTAATTGTAAATGCTCCACAATCTCAACTTTGTGCATCCCCCACTAACTACAACTTTCTGTCTTCCCAGTTAACTGCTGCTCAACCACAAAGGTGTTTAGACTCCTTCAGGGCCTTCACTCCATCGCTCCTTTCCTTATGCTCACCTCTTTCATGCCTCTATGATCCTATTCCTCTTCTTAGCCAAGTTAAGTTCCACAGTCAATTGCTATGATGATACTCTTTCACATACCCTCTTTCCCTTGCCTTTCTCTTGCTTTCTGGAAATTGATTGGCCAAAAAATTCACGCTCTGCCATCCCTGCCCCTAGATCCATGCTGCTCAATATTTCTGGAAGAAGAACGCATAACCATGTTGACCAACTCATTTTAAATTCCTGACCACAATCAAATGGTCTCTTGTTGCTCCCTAGCAATGTTCCATATCTTCCTGGCTCATTCATTCTCTCATATTAGACAACAATTTCATACCTCTCCTTTCTCTTCAACAACCCCCCCCCCCCCCCCCCCCCGTACAGCCATATCTTCACTCAAAGCTCATGGCCTTACATCTTACTTCAATCAGCCATCGGGGAGTTTCCATATGAATCTCCACACCTATTTATGTACACAGAAGTTCCTGCACCTATATACTCTGTCCTCCAAACTGTTAGCATTAATGAAGCATCCTTGCTACTACTTACAGCCACATTCTCAACTTGTAATTTAGATCTCAACCTCTCTCCCTGCAGTGATTTCCCCCACTCTAATACTATTAATTTTCCCTCTCTCTCTTATTTTTCTCTTTCTCTTTCTTTTGAATCATTCCCACCAATGTGCTGTATGATACCATTCACTTTCCTTCCTTATACAGATATAAAAAACTCATTCTTAACTCCATTACTTTGTCAGCTACTGTCCCATTCCTTTATTCTCTTTTGCAGCAAAATTCTTCACATGAATCATCTACAATACTTCTCCTCCCATTATCCCTTAAACTCATTCTAAGCAGGCTTTTGTGCATTCCCACATCCCACATAAGAAAGCTCCTTTCCAAACCACCAATAACTGCCATATTGCTCAGTCAGATAGTCAATTCTCAGTCCTAGTCTTGTTGGATGTATTAGCAACATTTGATGAACACTCCTTCCTCCTTGATATCACTTTTTCATATGACTTCTAAGATACTGCTCTCTTGGTTTTGCTTTTTTGTTTTTTTTTTTGCTTGTCACTTCAGTTCTCTCTTTGAAAATTTCTCATCTTCTTCTAATGTCTTGATGATGTGCTTCAGGGTTGAGTTCCTGCATCCTCTTCTTTGTATAACACCAACTCCTAATGTCCCTGACTCCCTTGGTGATCTCAACTAATCCCATTGCTTTAAATACCATCGATAAGCTTGTGTCTCTCAGATTTGCATATATCCCCTAACTTAATATGAAATTATAGACTTGGAATCCAATTCCCTACTTGTCAACCTCTATCTGACATCTTATTCAGGTCCAAAACTAAACTTGATGATCTTTTCCCCAAAGCTTCTTCCACCTGTAGTCTTTTGTCTCTCTGAAGATGGCAACTCCATCCTTCCAGAGGCTCACGCCATAAACCTTGATGTCATCATTAACTCTTCTCTTTTTCTCATACCCTATTGTTCCTTCCTCAAAATATAACTAAGCTTGGATTATTCTCACCACCCACACTGATACCATCCTGGTCTGAAGCACTCATTTTTCTTTCCTTAATTCACCTATCTTCTATCATTTTCTTCACTGTAGTATATTCTTAATCTGTCCTTTTCCTCAGGGTAGTATATTCTCCACAGCAGAGAGAAGGGTTCTTTAAAAGTGTAAGTAACTGGGCAGCCCAGGTGGCTCAGCAGTTTAGCACCGCCTTCAGCCTAGGGCATGATCCTGGAGACCCAGGATTGAGTCCCACATCAGGCTCTCTGCATGGAGTCTGCTTCTCCCTCTGCCTGTGTCTCTGTGCCTCTCTCTCTCTCTCTCTGTCTCTCGTGAATAAATAAATAAATAAAATCTTTAATAAAAAAAGTGTAAGTAACTGAAAATAATCTGTAACATCCTTTTCAGAATAAGATTATACCAGTTCTCTTTGGAGAATTTTCTTCTGGCCTTTTGCTGTATAAAGTAGGACTTGACTTCATTTGTGAAGCCTAGAAAAGTACACCATGGGGTAAACAGAGCGCAGAAATTGCCTCCAGATCAAGGGAAGTAGTTATCAGGCATGGAAGTCATTGGAAAAGGAGAAAATACTGACTAAATATTTCAAATACTGGTTCAACAGTGAAAAGTAAGGAAGATCAACGTGTGAGTGGGAAGAGATGAGGAGCAGAAAGGAGAACTGGAAGACTGGAAATGTTTGAAATTCTTTAGAGTCTACATGTACACAATTACAACCTATAGTTTTATACAGTGATGCTTGCTGGAACTTTGTAAGGATGGTAACCAACTGCTACTTTTCTATGTATGTGTGGAACATGAAATGAAGAAGGCAGATTAAATATCTTCAGAAATATTTTTTAAAAAGTGTAAGTAAGTAATAGCATGTCATTCCTTTTCCTGCTTCACTCAGAGCCCAAGTCAGAGTCTTTACAGTGGCCACTCTGACTCATCTCTTACTAGTTTCTCTCTTCTTCACTCTCCTCCAACTGCACAAGACCTCTTACACTACATTGTCAGGTATATTTCCATCTTTGCATTTAGTAACTCCCCTGCTAACAGTAATGTTCTTTCCAGATATCCATGTGGTTGATTCCCTCAACTTTTTTGAGGCTTTGCCTAAGTAGTATCTCATTGAGGTCTATCCTATCCATCCTTTAATGCTGCAACCTGCTGCCCCCTATGCTAGGCAATACAGTCCTGCCCTATCTTTTCTTTTTCTAGAGTACTCATCACCCAACATGTTCTGTAATTTAATTATTTATTACACTTATCATTTACCTTTCTCCCTTTGGTAGAATGTAGGTTCTACAATGGCAGAATTTTCTTTAAATTGATGTGCCTTAAGGTTCTAGAGTAGTACCAAGCATATTGTAGATACCAACACAGTATCTTTTGAATAAATAAAACAAACACAGGTTATCAGATAGCTGGGGTATACATTGCTATAACTAAGACATAATTTGAAAAGTTTTCCATTTTTTTTCTTGTAGATCATCTCTAAGATATGATATGACTTAGTACAGTAAACAATATCCCTGAAATTTGGGAGTAATCCACTGTACCCTCTTGCTCAGTGCCATCACTGTGGGTCATTGTCAGTAATTTGAATGATATATTTTTATTATACTCACATAGAAATAGCTATAAATTTTATCAATTCATTTGCTTATTCAGTATATTTATTAATAATTTTCCCTGTACATGCACTTTTAAGGGAGAAAGAACTTCATAACTTAAGGATGGACAATAAGGATAAGAATCTTTGCTTAAAGATTGTACATTCACATGGTGAGAGGCAGGCAGTAAACATACACATATAAATAAGATAATTGTGGGTCCTGACAAGTGCTATTAGAAAAAATGGAACAGGGTAATGGAGTGAAAGTGATAGGATCACCTGGACAGCCTCTCTGAAGAGATAATCTTTGAGAAAATTTGATGCTGAGAAGAAGCCAGACACTTGAAAATAGAGGAAAGGAAATTGTAGGCAGAGAGAAGAATAAACACAAAGGCCTTGGGACAAAAGTAAGTTTGACACTTTAGAAACACAGAATGAAGATCATCAAATTTCTAGTGGAGTAGTCAGAAGGAATAATGTTATAAAATGTAGTTGGAGCAGTACAAGAGGCCAAATCATGGGCAGTCTTATTCACCATTTAAGGTATTAATTTCAAAATTCTATTGAGAAATTTGAAGCAGGGGAATGATAGGACTTCTTTTGGAAAGAACATGATGCCTGTTTTGAAGAGAATGAACTCCTGGGGCAGAAGAAGAAGCAGAGAGATGAGTCAGTAGGCTCTGATTGAATTGATGAGATAATGGTGACTACGTAGACTAAGTGAATAGCAAAGAAGATAGTGAGACATGGCCAGATTTATATTATATTGCAGAGTAAAGACTGAGTCTTTTTGGATTGGATGTGAGAAGTAAGGAGAAAAAAGGGATTTAGGATGACTCACGTGAGAAAGACACAATTTCACTCACACCACCAGTGTTCAGGTGGTGATAGGTGTGGTAGAAAGAGGTATGAGCAGGACATCTGGGCTTGAATTCTGAGTCTTCCCCTATTAATTCATGTGAAAGATTAGAATAATAATAGCAGCACACATTATAGCTGATAATTATTCAGTGCTATCTATATACTAGGTACTCTACTTTTTCTTCTACATAAAGTACTTCACACAGTCCTGTCAACAATCTTCCCCATTTTATAGGTGATGAGAAAGGCTCAGAAATGCAGAATAATTTGTGTAGAGTCACACACTTAGTCAAGGCACAACTGGGTTTAAACTTGGATTTGTCTGACTTTAAGACCATAGATATTAACCAGTATGCTGTACTGCCTCCCAGAAGAGTAATTCTTTTTTTGGGAGGGTGGGTGGGAGGTTCGAGTAATTGTTGAATTTACAGTTCAAAACACCCTTTCACATGTTGTCATTTAATTTTCATGGAGCAGTCCCCATTCCCATTGATTCTTACACTCATGCTGTGATATAGAGAATTTCAATTATTTCCATTTTAAAGATCAGAAAGATGAAGCTTAGATGTTACATGAATTCTTAAGGTCACAAATGTAGTAAGAGTCACAGCTGGAAATCAAAACAATCTTCTGGTCCCTACCCCATGACCTATATAGCAGATAAGACAATTGACTTAGTTGGATGTCAATTTCCTGATGGGTAAATCAGGGAAGGGTAGACTAAGAGGTTTATATTACATGATATACCTTTTTAATTGTCTATGGTTGTAAGTACTTCTCTGACTTTTGTACGTTGAATCACTATTGTTAAGATTGCTGGGAATTTTCTGACTTTATTCACTAATCATCTGCATTCATTCCCATGCTTCATTTCTAACCTACAAAATTTTGGCTACCTCCAACAATTTTCTAGAAACGATGTCAGGGAAGTCACAAACATTTGTGTAGTGGTGTTCTTTTATAGTTCTCTTTTATTTCTTGTATTATCAAACAGTGACATCAACATCAAAGAATCTCATAAAACAATTTACCTATATAATATGTATTGAATGGAAGGATTTAAAAATATAAAAAGAAGTCAAATACAGGACACCTGAGTGGCTCAGTCAGTTAAGCATCTGACTCTTGATTTCAGCTCAGGTCATGATCAAGCCTTAAGTCGGGTGCCACACTTAGCAGGGAGTCTGCTTGATATTCTATCTTCCTCTCCCTCTGCCCCCTGACCCCATCCAAACTAAATAAATAAATCTTTTTAAAAAGAAGTCTAACACACATATATGATTATAGTCCCATAAACTTTCTTTTTCTTTTCTTTTTTTCTTTTCTTTTCTTTCTTTTCTTTTCTTTTTTTTCTTTTCTTTTCTTTTCTTCTTCTCGCTTTTTGAAAGTCAGACTGCCACATGCAGCACCTCATTTAGATGTGTCTGGAGCATTGGAAGCTTGACTACCCTACATTGTCCTATGAATGTATGCTGAGAGCTTGTTTGGAGGTGCTAGCATAGGCACGCAGCTACTCACATACCCTTGACTGAAGAATGCTTCTCCTCTGTGCGGAAAATCATCTTTTTCCACTGAGTGTGCAGCTTTGGGAGAGACACACATGAAGCATTGAGGGAGGAAGAGGACACCTGTCTAGTCAGCCTGATCAGCCAGATCAACCCTGAGGATCAGTGGGGTGACAGATATCACATCCCACACAAACTCTATTAATTGATTTTATTTTTACCTTATTCAATGAATTGCTTTGGTATCATATATATGTATATATATATATGTGCATATATATGTATCTTTACTAAATATATATAGTTAAGGAATTTGGAAAAATAATAGAATAATTGAAGATTTTAGACAAGTGAAATGATCAGAACTGTCATTTTGGATGATTGCTCTAAAGATCATGTGCTGGTTGGTAGCATGAGAGATATAGTGGAGGTAGGAATATAGGAACCAAAAAGCAATCTTGATGAAGTATAATAAGTTATAATCAGTTATAATCCCTCTTACTGCAGGGAAATATAACGAAGGTAAAAAATAAGATGCAATAGATTACTCTAATAAATACACACACACACACACACACACACTCCGTTGTATAGCAAGAATCACTGAACTATCTTGATGAATTGTAAAGTGGCTAGTTTAATTAATATCAGCTATCTAGATAATCCAGAAAACCCTTGATATTTAATAAAGTTATTTTGAACCCATCTTATAAAACACCAGTGATCACACTTAATTTAGTGTAACTTAATTTAAAGACATTGAGTTATCTGGAAAATTGGCTCAAATTTTCATTTCATTTGCATGTTTATACACTCTCAGAGTACATTATAAATGTCATTTTGGAAGGACTATATATATGTGAATTTATGTATGAGTGAGAGGGTGGGAGGTGGAAGAAGAAAGAGAGGAGAGTTTTTATCTGAGTATACTGGATTTGTCTTCTATGTTTTAGCAGTTTTTTCCTCCCCTTGTGTATTTGACCAAATAGTTACTGCTTTTAAGTTCGTAAATCTTTCCTTCCATCTACTTTCAGGTAGAATTAATAATTGTTCTGCATCTGGCAGAGGAATGAAGAGAAATTAAGCATTTTTTAAAAATGAGAGTGATTAATAGGTTGTTCTGAAGCATTGTGGGAAATCTCCAGGGAGTGAATAGGTCGCCAACCGCTTGAGGTGATGTGTTCTGTATAAAGACTTAGTGTGTTCTTACATGAGGTGGTGAAATCGTTACTCACAGGCTGGGTTGACCAGTGTTTCAGCCACTCCAAGTAAAATGTACTGAAGAACCAGGTGAAAACAGGGCATGGAAGAAACGGTGAGGACTTTGCCTGAAAGAGGCTGCTCCACTGGAGGGAAGTGTTTTCTGTGTATTTCAAAGAAGCCAGCGACCATCACAGACAATGCAGCAGAAAGATTTCCAGCGACTGAAGGAAAATAATGCAGACAAAGAAAAAGAAAGAAAGAAAGAAAGAAAGAAAGAAAGAAAGAAAGAAAGAAAGAAAGAAAGAAAAAGTCCCAAATCAGTGTAATAGACCACAGCATTTCTTTCACATTGATACTAGGGGACGTTTCCTCAATATTTTTTTGCCTTGGAAATATCCAGATGCCAGCTAGCTGTGTTATATGACTTTCCTGTACTTCTACTCTAGTCTCTCAGAAACAGCTGCACCTACTCCTTATTTCCTGACTTACTGCTTAGAGGGCCTCTGGAACGTTAGTTAGCCTCATGATCACTTTCCTCAACTCTATGGTGGGGTTAATGATGCTTACCTTGTAGGGTCACTATGAGATTTAAATAAGATACTGTACTGGTATTATTATAACAGCTCCTGGTAGCAATAGGGAGCAATTATTGAAAGTAAAGCAATAGTTTTGAATTTTGTCCTCAGATAAGATATATTATTTTTGATATTATATTAGTCAAAAATAATTTGAGAGAAATTTAAAATAAAGTCTCTTCATAAGATTTTAATCATTTAAAAATGGTTTGACATAATCTGTCTTCAGTTTTCTGACATTTCTCTAATCTTTGCAGAAGTAAAGCAGCCATTAGAGAATTAAAGACTAGAAACTTTTGTTTAGAAAAAAATAGTAAAGGTGAATTAACCAGATAAAGAGTATAAATGGAGGCAATTATGAAAAAACTGGTCTAGCTCTTCTTTTCCTTTTACTCTTTTTTGAATTTAATTTTTTAAAGATTTTATTTATTTATTCATGAGAGACACAGAGAGAAAGCAGAGACATAGGCAAAGGGAGAAGCAGGCTCCTTGCAGGGAGCCTGATGTGGGACTCGATCCTGGGGACCCTGGGATCACGCCCTGAGCCAAAGGCAGATGTTCAACCGCTGAGCCACCCAGGCATCTCCCCTTTCACTCTTGAGGAATTATCTAAAAATTTTGGTTGAAAATGAGTAGGGATTTTGTTATGATTTTTTTATAGTTTATATCCACTGTAACCATTCCATTCCTCAATTTATCATTCATATATACTGGACTTAATCCCATCGTTTAAACAGAGGCAAACTTGAGGTTGATGGAATTTACTTGAAATTTAGAGATAGTCACATTTTGCTAACTTGCATAAAATTTCAGATAAGGCAAAGCTTTCAATTCAAAAAAATCAATCTAATGTTTAAATAGCTTAGTGTTTGTTTTGGTTGATAGAGAAACTGGTAGGTAAATTTTTTGATTATATCTCAGTATTTAAATGCATCTGTAAGGTCTGCTCTTTACTGGGTCTCTAAGAAATAGATGGTATAAAAAAGGAGGAATAACAGAAATTTCTGAATAACAGAAAATTGGAGGAGTTTTTAATTATTTTAAATTAGTTTCCATAAAGGCTCATAGATAGTGGGGTAGAGATTTTGGTTCTTTAAACACCTCGTTTAAAAATTTGAGTTTCAATATTATCTACTTTTAAGATCACATTTATCACAAACTTGCATTTATTTAGATTACTTGGCACATTATAGACTTACCAAAAAGAGCTAATATGTCATTTCAATTTACTATTTACTCTCTTCCTGCTGTATGCAAGGCAGTATGTTAGGCATAGTTGGAGATATAAGATTAAAAAATATCTGTTCTCAGTCATTGCCAACTCATATTCTATTGGGGAATCTAAGAAGAAGAACTTATTTCTATCTGGGGAGATGAGAAAAATAATTTTATGCTTTAAAAAAAGAAGAGTGTCCATATAGAGAGGTGAAGGTAGTATCATTGGCATGAGCAAAAACAGACTTGTGAAAGATTCAGACAGATTTTCAGAATAGTGAGAAACAAGTTATTTGGGAATCAGGGGATGAGATAGATTGAGGTCAGATCATAAGAGGCATTTAATATATTTTTAAGGAATTTGTAAATTGCTCTGAAGATAATGGAATCACTGAAGATGTGAGACACAAGTGAAATGATTAGAACTGTCATTCAGGATGATTGCTCTTAAGGCTATGTGCTGGTTGATAGAATGGGAGAGGTAGTGGAGGTAGGAAGATAGAAAGTTAAAAATCTTGATATAGTATAATGGGGGCTTAAGTTACAGTCAGGGCTCCCACTTCCAGGAAACAGAGAATATAAACATAAGATGCAATAGATTCCACTGATAAAACCACAGCAAGAGCAAGGAGGAAGCAGATGTTAATGTTGAGTGTAAGTCTAGCTGACTGGAAAGATGGTACTACCCATAATATCAGTAAGACCCATGATAGGGAGAAAATGAATTTGATTTTGAGTTGAGGTAGAGGCACAAAGAGATAATTCAAAGAGAAGTACTCAGAAAACACTTGAAAATGTGAATCATGGGTCAGAATACTGGTTGAGTCAAGAGATGAAGATTAATGAATCATCTACATGGAATGGAAATTTAAGGTCAGGTGAAATTAAAAAATGATGGGGAGTGAGTGAAGAGAACATTTAGAAATGTCTTTCAACGTATTTACATTTGGGGCAAGAAAAAGAGCTAAAACCATGGAAAGAGGTCAGAAATACAAGTAATCTCTAAGGGAAGTTTTCAAAGAAGTGATTACACAAAACAGAACTTTTGATCTTTCCCCTACTTCTTCTTCACTCTTCCCCATCTCCTCCAGTACCTTCACATGCTCAAGGCAGAAATCAAGGGTCCTCTGTCTTTCCTCCTATCTCCAAATATATTATTCAGTTTTCCGGGTTCTATTTCAAAATATATTGTGAATTAACCTGCTTCACTTTATAGCCTACTGTCATCATTCTAGTCCAAGTCATTATTATTTTTAACCCAGACTATGTGTCTTCCATTTTTCATTCTTATCCACCTGTACCCTATTAAGTACCTAAGACTCAGGGAGATCTTATATAAATGCAAATTCAATGTTACTCTTCTGCTAAATTTCTTCTATGGATTTCCATATGATAAGATGAAATCCCAAATCTTTAAATTGGCCTTTATGATCTTGCCTGTGCTTATCATTTCACTCTAATTGCTTGCTACTTTCTCCTTTTGGACCATTTCTCAGACACATTTTTTTGGTTTTTCTTGATGACCTTAAATTTTTTCCCATCTTAGAGTCTTTGCTTTGTTCTTCTGAAATATTTTCCCCTACTTTTTACTGGCCCACACTTGCTATTGATATCCAGCATACAATTGGAAGTCCTAACCAGAACAATTAGGAAAAAAGAAGAAATAAAAGGTGTCCAGAGCAGGAAAGAAGAAGTAAATAATTTGTTTGCAGATGACATGATCTGACACAGAAAATACTAAGGAATACATACAAAAAATTGTGAGAACTAATCAACAAATTCAGTAAAGTTTCATTATACAAAATCAACATGAAAAATCACGTGTATTTCTATACACAAGAATGAACTATTCAAAAAGGAAATTAAGAGAATGATCCCATTTACAATAGCAACAAGAAGAATAAGATACTTTGGAATGAATTTAACCAAGATGACAAAAGACTTGTAAACTGAAAACTCTAAAACATGGATCAAAAAATTAAATTAGGTATAAATAGACATCATATGTTCATGGATTAGAAGAATTAATATTGTTAAGATATCCATATTACTCAAAGTGATCTACAGGTTCAATTCAATCTCTATTAAAATCCCAGTGACATCTTTTTTACAGATATTGAAGTCAACAATTCTAAAATTCATGTGGAAACACAAAAGATCCCAAATAGCGAAAGCAGTTTTAAGCAAGAACAACACTGGAGGCATCACACTTCTTGATTTTGAAAAATATTACAAATGTACAATAACAAAAACAGTATGGTAGTGGTGTAAAAACAGGCATATAGACCAATGGAACAGAATAGAGAGCCCAGAAATAAACCCATGCATATACGGTCAAATAATCTTCGACAAAGGTGCCAGAAATACACAATGGGGACAGGACAGTCTCAAATTGGGAAAACTGGATATTCACATGCAAAAAAAATGGAATTGAACTCTTATATGTACAAAAAATTAACTGAAAATGGATTGAAAACTTAAGCATATGGCCTGTAACTGTAAAACTCCTAGAAGAAAACATGGAAAAGCAATGGTCTTGGTGATGATTTCTTGGATATGACATCAAAAGTACAAGGCAAAAAAAAAAAATAGCAAAAATAGACAAGTGGGGACTGCAACAAAATAAAAAGGTTTGGCATAGCAAACAAAATGAAAAGGAAAACTATAAAATAGTGAAAGTATTTGCAAACCATGTATCTGATACAGAGGTAATAGTCAAAATAGATAGAGAACTTCTAAAACTCAGTGTCAAGAAATCTGGTAGAAAATGGGCAAAGGAACTGAATAGACACTTCTCCAAAGAATACATGGAAATAGTCAACAGGTATATGAAAAAGTACTCAGCATCAGTAATCATCAGGCAAAAACAAATCAAAACCACAATGAGCTATCACCTTATACCAGTCAAGATGGTTATTATGAAAAACAAGAGATAACAAGTGTTGGTAGGGGTGTGGAGAAAGAACTCTAATACATACTATTGGTGGGGATGTATAAATTGGTGTAGCCACAATGGAAAACAGTACAGATATTCTAAAAAAAATCAAATAAGGAGCTACCAGGTAATCTGGCAATCTCAAATCTGGGTATGCATCCAAAGGAATCGAAATCAGGATCTTGAGATATCTGTGTTTCCATATTCAATGCAGCATTATTCACAATAGTCAAGACATGGGTGCAAACTAAATGTCGATGAATGGACAAATGAATAAAGAATGAATAAAAAAAAGGTGGTATATACATACAATGGAATATTATTCGGTCTTAAAAAAGAAAGAAATCCTGCCATTTGTGATAATATGAATGAAGCTGGAAAACATTATGGTAAGTAGAATAAGCCAGACACAGAAGGACAAATACTACATGATAACACTTACATATGGAATATCAAGTAATCAAGCTCATAGAATCAGAGAATAGAATGGAGTTGCCAGGGACTAGGATGAGTAAGAAATGGGGAAGTGTTAGTCAAAGGGTATGAAGTTTCAGTTATACTAGATGAATAAGTCCTGGAGACCTACCATACAGCATAGTGACTATAGTTAATAATATTGTGTACTTGAAATTTACTAAGAGGATAGACCTTGTGTTCTTTCTTATCACACACAAAAAGTTATAAATTATTATATATTATATACTATATTTTAAATAAATATAATTATATTTTATAATCTGTAATAAATATTATACATAACAAATAATCTACTTTATAAATATAGTATTTGTGTATATATGTAAAACTTATCACTGATCTAAATAAAAATATTTTAGTAATCATATTACTTAGCAGTATTCACTTAGACAAATAACACTTAAAATTTGAAAACAATTTCAGAATTTTTCAGAATTATTTGTTTGCTAACCTAACATGTTTCCTGAATCTAAGATGAATTCAACTATAAGAAGAAATACATTTTTATGTATCGCTGAGAAAGGAAAAAAATATCCTGCCAATCCATTATAATATGTCACCCAATTTCAGAGATGGATTTATACATATATTTGGTGTTGCTATGGACTGAGTTATGTTTCTTTCAAAATACATATATTGAAGTTCTAACCCCCAACATCACTATTTGAAGACAAGGGTTTTAGAGAGGTAATTAAGGTTAAATGAAGCCATAAGGGTAGGGCTCTAATCCAATAGTGTCTTTAGAAGAAGAGGAAAAGACACCATGTCTGTGCATGCACAGAGGAAAGGCCATGTGAAGACATAGTGAGAAGATGGCCACCTGTAAGCCAAGAAGAAAAGCCTTAGGAAAAACCTAGTCTTCCTACACCTTGATCTTGGGCTTTTATTGTCCAGAATGGTGACCAAAAAAATTCTGTTGTTTAAGCCACCTAGTCTGTGGTATTTAGTTATGGCAGCCTGAGAAAACTGATACAGGTGTGTTCAGGCATTATATAAAAATTAAGTTGTACTGGGGCACCTGGGTAGTTCAGTGGTTAAGCATCTCTCTTTGGCTCAGGGCATGATCCAGAGGGTCCTGGGATCAAGTCCCGCGTTGGGCTTCCTGCAGGGAACCTGCTTCTCCCTCTGCCTATGTCTTTGCCTCTCTCTGTGTCTTTCATGAATAAATAAAATCTTAAAAAAATTAAGTTGTACAAATTGCACAAACTATTTTGTCCATGATAATCATATGAACTGTAAAGAAAGTGCTCAAACTGTCTCGTTTTAGAATTTGAAGTCTATGAGAATCTTCTATGATGCCCTTCATCCTAACTAATTTAGGGTAATCTAGATAAAAAAAACATCACCTCCACCTCTTCATCCCTCTTTTTTTGGTTATCACTTTGTACTATTTAAACAAGGTTATCTTTTATTCAGAAAAGTTTGTAGCATTAGAGGCAAAAGCTTAGACAAGATATTTGCTATTTTTTTCTGTTAAAGCCCAATAATAAACATTTTAGATTTTGTGGGACAAAGGGCAAAATTTTGAAGATATGAAGGTAATTTATGCAACAAGAGATAGAATGTTCCACAAATTTTTGATTGATGAAATTCAAAATAATGATTCTTTTGGGGAGGTGATGAAATTTCAGTTTATTGGTATTTAAAGTTATTGTTTCTTATCATCAGATCAAATGTTCATCTGTGAAAATAATTCTTAGTTTGCTGGCAGTGTAAAAACAAATGGTGGGCCAGATTTGGCCCTGGTTTAGCCATCAGCTTTTATTGCCTACTCCTGAATTTTAGCTCTGACCTCATGAGAAATTGTGGCAGTTTTTCTGGGCTCCTGCTGCCTGAACACAAGCATGAAACATGACAGAGCAGTCTCATGGCCTCTTTGTCCTGGATACTCAACTGTAATCCCTATCCAGCAGCATAGGTATCACCTGGGAGCTTGCTAGCCCTGCAGAATCTCAAGCTCCAGCCTAGAAGGAATGAATCAGATCTGCATTTAAACAATAAGCCTCAGAGATTCCTGTACACATTAAACTTTGAGAAGTACTACTCTCGAAGAAAGCACTATGAGACCTAATCTAGCAAAATCCAATGAAAGACGGTTCTCTAGACAATTTCAAGCGAAGCGCAAATATTTAACTCATTTACCCAGATATTTTAGGGCAAAGCATATTTTTACCTGAAGGATCTAGATAACTACATTTGCTTTTTATTTGCTACTGCACTCTGATGCTAGTGAAAAATGACTTTCTTAAAATTCAAAACAAAGTTTGATTCCAACCTAAATTTAATCCATTCCACTTTTATTCTTAACTTCTATGAGATCATAACTCGTCTAAAGCAGAGTGTAGTTTATCAGAATGTACACATTTTAAACTTCCAGCAGATCTGTATTTACAAGATAAAGCACATGGTTCCACAGGAGATACTATATTCAGATAAATAATGTATGTTTTAATATCAGCTGTGTAGTTGTAGACAAGTCCATAAGAGTCTTGAAGCTCTTATAGTTTATTCTATTACCCTGCCATGTAATAATTTTCCAAATTAAACCACAATGAAATAAAGAAAAGTCAGAATTTATTCAAATATTGCCATTTCATATTGAAACAAAATCTAATACTAAAAAATAGATATGTTAAGATTCTTCAGTTATTGGTTAAATTTACTGACTGAGAAAACTATGGTATTTTTTAATGGGTATTCTGATATATGAGTTTCTGATACATAATATAACTGTGAGTATGAAATTCTAGTGAGCAATGATCCATGATTTTGGCCAATTCCCAGAATAGAAAATTTGCTCATGTAAGAGTATATGGGTGTCCATAAACCACTCTCACAGAGACAGCTATGATTTTATTGTCATATGTATCTGCTACCTTGCAGAAGATATTACTTACCCACTACAAGAATGGCATATTTTTTGCTTTTATTGTTCCTATTAGTAGTGTGTTCCTATATTTGAATTGAGGTATTCATATTCTATCTTTTGTATCTCTTTAGACCACTGGAACTCATTTCAGGATAGTCAGCTTTAGTTGGTGTTTTAATTTTTAAATATGGAGCAGGTAACACATTTACATAGAGATCAGATTCACAAATGTATCTATAAGACATCAATTATTGTTTCGGTTGGTGTTCTAGATAGCCTACTTTACCTCAAGTTTAATCTGTTGTTGATGTCCACCTTAAAAATAAGAACTTGAGAACATTGATATGCTTTAATGAAACAAATCAACAATTGAGTGAATTAATGATTCAGGAGAGATATTTACACATTACTTTTTTTTTTTACTAGTATTTACAGTTTCTTCATTGGGTATTTTCAATGGGCATGCACTGTGATCCTTTGGGGGGGGGGAAGCATCAATTCTAAAACTGTAGTAATAAAAGAGTGGTTTTGCTAAAATAATCCTATGTGCAATGAAGGTAATTGGACCCCTGACTCAATTTTTAGTTTATCAAGCACTTTGGTTCAAATCAAAAAAGGAACCTTTTTAAAAAAGATTTATTTATTTATTCAGGAGAGAGAGAGGACACTTGCACATGCACAAGTGGAGTAGGGGCAGAGGGAAAGAATCTTCAAGTAGACTCCATGCTGAGGGTGGAGCCCCAGGCAGGGCTCAGTCTCCTGTTCCATAAGCTCACGACCTGAGCCAAACCAAGAGTTGGCTGCTTAACCGACTGAGCCACCCAGGCTCTCTCAAAAAGGAACCTTTTATCACTGTCAATTTTTAGAACAAGTATAGTTACTGGTTTCGTAAAAAGTGACCAACACCTTGGCTGTCCCTTTATCATAAAGGACATGGGGTTAAAATGTGAATTTTCAAGTTTTTATTTTAAAGAGGAAGGTCTGTGAGATATTTGAAAGTACTTCATCCACATTTCAATTTAAATGTTATTTAAAAGCCAAGATAATTGCTACCTACTGTGTTATACACTTCTGCTTTATGTAAGACTTAATAACAATCTTAATTAGGCTAATTTTAGTCAGATTAATACTTGTGTATGTCAGCACTAAACCACTAAATACCACATACTGCAGGATTTTAATTAACACTAAGGAAAGGAAATACTCATAATGTAAACATTTTTGAACTGAAAAAGGCTAAAATGAAGTATGTCCAATTATGACAGAGAATAAATCACAATATCACTGATTTTAGATTTTAGGTGAATTAAGGTTGACTTTTAAACAGATAAATCTGTTCACATGTAATGTTAGGAAACTGGTCTTTATAAAAGTCTGAGTATATCAAGCTTTGGCCTTCCACAGTTCTGGGGGGTTTGGAGATATTTTATAGTTGGTACTGTGATATACTTTTTGATTTCTTTAGGCGATAAATGCAAGACTGTCATATCTTGAATCAGAAACCCTTCTTTCGTTGCATTGTTTATGAGCTAGATAGAAGAAGTAAGTTTATTTTTCCCTTTGTTAAATTTGTAGTTTGACCAACCCTCACTTTTGGCCTGGGCTGGGATTATCCATGTCAAACACTAGGCATCTACACTGTCTGCATCATCTGCCTCCTGAAACATGACAGTTTCTGGGAGGGAAATAGATGAATGTGGAAGAGAGACTGTGTGTGTGTGGGGGGGGAGGTCCAAACGTAACTGTCCCTTGTGGTGATGAAAGGATTTTTTTCCCTTCATTTCATAGACTTAATTAGAAATAGCAAGGAGGTGCCTGGGTGTCTCAGTTATTAAGCATCTGCCTTTGGCTCAGGTCATGATCCCGGGGTCCTGGAACTGAGCCCAGCATTAGGCCTCACATTGAGCTCTCTGCTCAGGGAGGAGTCTGCTTCTCCTCCTTCAGTGAGTGCTCGCTCTCTCTCTCTCTCTCTCTGTCTCAAATAAATAAATAAAATCTTAAAAAACAAGAAATAGTAAGGGTTCCAATTAACAATGATAAATTATTTACCTGCTATAACTTAACAATTATTTATAACTGGTATGTAAAATAATAATAATAATAATAATAATAATAATAATAATAATACAATGGCCTTAGAATGAGATGACTTGAATTCAAATGGCACTTAGTCTCTCTTGAGACCTTTGATCTATTAAATGATGGTTTATCATGAAGCTAAATAGGATAAGAAGGTGCGTAGGTTCAAATTAGGAACTCATAAAAGGAAATTTTAATATTGGACTAATTCACTTATGTAAATTACTACCAAAAAAACTACCCTGTTTGTGCTTGTATGTCCTGATAAAACTTGTTAATCTTCCATAATCATAAGCAGAATATGGAGAACTGAAGCAAACATCTAGTTTTAAAAGATGCATATCATCACACTTTTTTTTATATTCCCATAGCAAAATATTATGCAAATAAATGAACAAGTATGTAAATGAACAAATGAATGGAGTCTGGCTTAGAAACAACTGAATTCAGTATTCTGTACTCAGAGGAACATAGCTTTTTTTTCTTTTTCTTTTAATGAGTCTAGTTTTTTCTTTTTCCTGTCCAACAAGTCTGTTACCAAACTTGAAGGGGAATATTTAGTTCATATAAATGAGATATGTCAGGTAACTCTGCCTAACTTCCCTCCATCCATAAAAAACATACCCCTTTTAAAGAATAGAAATGATTTTAAATATGTAAGAGTGAAGAACTGTCCAAGAGAAAGTAACTCATATTTAAAATGAATTTAAGATATCTTATTCTCAGGAATGGCTTCTAATGTAGTTCTTTCAGCCATGTTGTATAGCATATTTTCCTAAAATGGCCCAATTAAAAAAATTAGTAATTAAGCATAATTTGGGAGCCCAGACTGGATTTCCAGTATACTGTACACGACTGTTGAAGTCTTTGCCATTTTGCAATATAAATTACCCCCTTCTTTCCCACATTCACTCTGTTTTAATAGTGTACTTGCTGAGGGCTCCTGGGTGGCTCACTTGGGTAAGCCTTCACTCTTGGTTTCAACTCAACTCAAGTCATAATTTTAGGGTCATGAGATTGAACCCTGCATCAGGCTCCACACTCAGCATGGAGCCTGCATGAGATTCTCTCCCTCTCTCTCTGCCCCTTCCTGCGTGTGCTTGCTCTCTCTCATTAAATAAATAAATAAATAAATAAATAAATAAATAAATAAATAAATAAAATCAATCTCTTAAAAACTAGTGTACTTGTTGAGGGCATGTACAATGTCTTGCTTTTTGTTTATATCTTGAAATAGTGTTGGGCATTCACTAAATACTGGTTTTAGAATTTCTACAGTGGCAGACCAAAAAGTACTTTTTTAAGATTTAAGGATTCTCAAAGCTTAGTAAGATTTATGGTTTGCCTAAATCTCTTACAATAAATAATGTTGAAGTTAGTGGCTTAAGAACTATATCAACAAAGGTTATTTGCTAAGGTCCTCTATACTTGGAGATGGCAATGTACACCGAGGCAAGTGTAGTCATTTTGGATTCTTTCCAAAAACAAACCTATCCTGTGATGTGATCTGAGGTAATCTGGTTGATGGCTTTGGTAAATAACAAGAAGTATGTTCCTTAAAAGTAACTTCTACAAACAGAGAAACAGCCAAAAATATATAACAGGTTACTAAAAGGCTACATGGTCTCCACAGATCTCTAAAAGGAAAGAATTAAGAATAAGAATGGGTTAACCAAGAGAAGAAAATTTTCTAGATGCCTGACCCTGACTATTTCAATGGAATTACTTCTCAAGTAGACCATAAGACATTAAGTTACCATTACATGATATTTCTTAAACGTTTCAAATTCCTTTTTGCTTTCTGTTTATGCCCACCAGCTAGACCTGTTCCCTACACATGATAGCTCAATACTAGTTAATTTTTTAAAGATTATTTATTTATTTATTCATGAGAGACACAGAGAGAGAGGCAGAGACACAGGCGGGGAGCCTGACTCAGGGCTCCATCCCAGGACCTCAGGATCATGACCTGAGCCAAAGGTAGACACTCAACCACTGAGTCACCCAGGTTGTGCCTCAATAGTAAACATTTATAGAGCTTTCACTATGTGTCCGGTCTATGCTCCAGGCACTGAAGTCATCTGGAGTGATTCTGTAAAGTCTTTCAGAACAGAGGGACCACAAATGTATCTAAGATATGCCCCTCAGTAAATAAAATAAGTGAAGTAGAAGACAGAAAGGTTAGGTGACTTTTCCAGGTCACCCAGCAACAGCTCAGTGGCAGATCAGAGGTTGAGGCCCAGAGCTCTGATTCTTAGGTTGAACCTGGTTTTTGCTATACCAGCACTTGTCCCCTGTTCCCTGGTGGTGCCTGAGGGAGCTCGGCCAGGAAGAGGCGAGTGTGATCAGAATGGGCTTCAGCTCCTTCTCTCCCACTGAAATGGGAGAAATTTTATTTTACGGTCTACTGCTTGTGTTCTGAGTAAGATGACCTAATGTTTTCCCCTTTCAAAAATGAGAGTAGAGCTTCCGTGTTCTCACCATAACAACAAGAAAGCAGCAGTTATGTGAGGTAGAGGAGGTGTTAACTAACCTTATTGTGGTAAACACTTTGCAATATATACAATGTATCAAATCATCACATCTTACACCTTAAATTTTCAAAATCTTATATGATAATTAAGCTGGAAGATGAATAAAATTGGGAAAAATGTTTGAAATTTTTGCTATGTACCTTACTTTATGAATAAGTATTATGTAGAAACTCTGAATCATACTAATAATTTTTAGTAAATTTTGCTACTGGCTCAGAAGTTAAAGCCTCCCAAGTACAGCCAGGCATTTTATGGGTTCGTTAACCTGTGTTACTTTTTAAGAACATATTCAGCATTGACTCAGGAGTAAGGACTGCCTCCCTTGAGGGAAGATAGGCCATTTGGTAGTACTGGAAGTTTCACTGGGTCTTTAAATTAGCTGTGTCCTCTGAGGAAGCATAAAAGGATGGGAAGAAAATGGGCTGCTGATGTCTGCATAGAGACTTGAGGAGCTGGCTGTTATTCTTCTTAAATTCACCCTCTTCTCAATTTGCCAAAATGGGTCTCTACTCCAGAACATATAGCTAGCTTAGATCTCAGCAGAGTTTTTTTTTTTTTTTTTTTTAAGTTACAAACAATTCGCTTGAGATGCTGAGTTGTACTTACTAATGCATGCCAACAAAAATGATCCATTTCTCTTCAAGGGAAAGAGGCAGGTGCTGAAATACTCCATACAAGGAGCCAGAATTAATAGTGGTAGGATGCTGATGACATTCATTACTGCAACTGGCAGAAGAAATCCATCCAAATTCAGGTTGGAATTCATGGTCTGCACATAATATCCTGAAGGAATCTGTATTTGAGGGAGAAAGCAGCCAGGCATTAAGATAGTAGTTTAACTCTGGAGAAAGCGTCCTGCTGCAGATGCCTTCTTGCCCTTTGTACGTTCTCTGTGACAGATGAGCAGGATGTTCCCCAGCTCTTCAATGTCCCAATTATGAGCTGACAAAGGGCAATATGAGCTCTGTTAGTCTATTGACAATATTACTGATCCTTTGATCCTTTATGGAGAATCTTTTGTCACTCAGTCTAACTTCTTAATTTTCCTATGGAAAGTAAAGGTGGCCTGGCCCTAATTTTGTGCTTAGGATGACACATAAGAAATCAAATAACTTACTAAAAAAATGTAACATTGCTTATAATGAAACAGACTTTTCCCTCAAACAATAAAATAAAAGACAGTACAAAGTATTATGGATGTTTGTTTTTACACTGATGAAAAAAAATGGAGGCTAGAAAAAAATCCTTTGTAAAGCATCTAGTTTGGTGGCAAAATAGATAGGAATGATTGTTACAAAGAAGAGAGGCCCAGTCTAGAAACACAGCACTTGTCACAGGCTGTCTTTATTGCCTTCTTGGATTGGCTTCACTTCTAAAATGAGCCAAGTAACACAAAAAAACGAGAAACAAAACATACTTGTGTTTACACTCCTGTTTTATTTTTTTTAATTTTTTTTTTATTTATGATAGTCACACACAGAGAGAGAGAGAGAGAGAGAGAGAGAGAGGCAGAGACACAGGCAGAGGGAGAAGCAGGCTCCATGTACCGGGAGCCTTGACGTGGGATTCCATCCCGGGTCTCCAGGATCGCGTCCTGGGCCAAAGGCAGGCGCCAAACTGCTGCACCACCCAGGGATCCCTACACTCCTGTTTTAAACTAAGTGTGTGGCACTTGCGGACCACAAAGGAAGCTGCATGAAAAAGGCTTGCATAATAAACTAAGAGATAAGAAATGAAAAATAAACACACAAAATCCCCCCCAAAACCAAAAAACCAAAACAAAGAAAACCTGTACCCCATCCCAAACCCTCAGAGTAGTAGTATCAGAATTTCTTCATTTTTAAAAATCCCTAGTCCTAAGTAAAAGCATAACCTTAACTTGGAGCCTTTCCAAGTATTCCAAACCTCTTGTTAAAAAGACGGTGTCACAGGAAGGAGGGCATCTCGTCACTTTTCTGGTTTGTGAACTTGGTTGCAATCACTCATCATTGTCACTCACAGTGCTTAGTATGTCCTTAATTCCCAGTGGAACACAAGGCTGCTAAGTGGCTTGGAGAGGAGGTCCCCCTGAGTCTTGTCCTTAAGGAATGGATTCTCCAACCATTTTTTCTAGCTGTGCATGCACTGCATTAGGATTTCTGCCTTCCCACCATATTGGGAGCACAGCCCACCTCAAATAGATAACTTCCTGTTTGAAACTTTTCACTGACTCCTGTTATCAATTGTACAATTTGAGAGAGTATAAGAAGAGTTAGAGTCTCGAGTACAGCTGTTAACAAGCCCACCACTTACGAAATGAGCCTCCTACTATGTTAGCTATGTTAGCTATGTTAACTACCTAAAACCAGAAATGGACCACATTTTCACAGACATTCTTTCTATCTATATAAAATCTGTCCTGGTGATAATTCACCTTCCAAGCTTTCATTTGACCTTTAGAATTATAAACAAGGACTGCTTTGGTTGGGTGCAGACGGCAAGACTGAAGGGGACATTAGCTAGTTCTGCCCTCCTTCAATAAAATTATTAAGCACGTATCCCTCAATCAGAGGAAAATGAATGATTTTTTTTTTAAGTGCTGGCAGCAGATCTGCTCTAAGACTGAAAGGCTCCCAGCATAATTTGGAAGTTTCTGTTACTGATTTCAAATGAGAATTATTGTTAATAGGAATAAAGTTATTATCGGCATGAATCACAGACACAGAAACCTGTTAACTTAATAATGTGGTGAATGTACTATTAATCTTTAGTGAAGCAATATTAATATATTGCCTAATCTAAGAAAAGGCTCCAGTGTCTTGAAAGCTTGAAATCATTTCTGCTTCTGCCTCAAGTTCTGAAATCATCCCCTTTTAAAATTTTAAATACTTTTATTTCATACAAGCCTCTGAGTATTCAGAAATAATTGCTGTCAATAGAGATTCATTTTCACCTTTGAGTGGCCAGTAATGTCAAATGGCAACATCATCAGCCTTAATATCAACATATTTTAAATGTATGCCTCGGAACTGAAGGTCAATAATAGCTACTAAATTTAAAATATGGAATTCAAGGATGTTTTATTCTTGATACTTTGATCGCTTTTATGTTGGTGATTATTTCATCTGAAGGGAAAAATCTAATTCAGCTTGTCCCATTGGAAGTTTTCTCTGCCTCCCTTGAGAAGTACATTCTAAACTTCTTCTTCTCCTTCTTCTTCTTCTTCTTCTTCTTCTTCTTCTTCTTCTTCTTCTTCTTCTTCTTCTTCTTCTTCTTCTTCTTCTTCTTCTGTTTGGATTTTCTGGCATAACATTACTGTGAATAATTTTGGAACCAGTAGGTGTTTCTCAGGAATTTTTAATGCAGCTGAAAGAGAGGCATTTTGGGTAATAGGAAAGTGTGGGTATTGATACCAGCACTGAGTCGGAATGCCATATGTTAGTGGGGTGACTGCAAGCAAGTTAGAAGTTATTTAATGTTTCTGAGCCTTGGATTTAGGATCATAATATCAGCCTTTGTAAGCTTGCTATGGGGATTAAATTGGATGCTGTAAAGTCATCTTTTCTGAGCTATGATACATATAGGTGATCAAAAAATAGTAGTTTTGTTCTTTGCAATAACTGGGCATCTAGATTTGGTGAGGGAGTTAAAAACTGGTTTATTGATATTTATGGTAATTTATGTCAAATTAAAAAATTATGACAATTTGCAGAAGAAGCTCAAATTTAGTCAAAAGAAATAGCAAGTGTCACTGCATTACGAAGATAAAGAATCAGCTATTTGCACAGAAGGTTTGAGGCTGGCTATGGACCACTTAGTAATTTTGTACTTACTATTAATTTTGCTTTTTAATATTTTTTATGATATTAAAGATCATATATATGGGTTATATTTTTGTGTTTTTGTGCTGGCTCCTAATGTGGAGTCAGGAGGGAAGTTGAATTTGCTAAATTAACTTAGCTTTCATGCAGTGTTTATAGCAAAGGTTCTTGTCAAACTTTTTTGCAAAGTTCTAGATAAAAAATGTTTCCACATACTGATTCTATTGCAAATACTCAGTCCTATTGTTTTCATGCATTAGGAGACCTAGTATGACAAATAAACAAGAATGGCTATGCTCCAATAAAACTCTATTTATTGTTCCTGAATTTTGAATTTGTTGTAATTTTCATGTCATAAAATATTTTTTCTTTTGATTTTCTCAAGCATATAAAAATATAAAAACCTTCTTATCTTGCAGGGAATGAAGAAAAAAAAAAAGCAGTGAGCTGGATTTGGCCTGCAGACAGTAATTTGCTGACCCCTGGTCTATTAGAGCAAGCTTTGTCCTCAGAGTCAGCAGGTGGATTTGTTTTTCCTTTCACTAATATTAACTATGTGACTTAGCTATCCCTTCCAGAATCACTTAATTTTTCCGAGTCTCAGTTTCCTCTTCAACAAATGAAGTAGTTGAGTAAGTTAATCTCTAAATTTCTTTTCAGCTCTACTGCTCTAAGATTTATGGATATAACTTACTCATTAGCCTTCTAAATTCTAAAGTTGTGGCTTAGCAGCAAATATGGTCCTGAATTTCTTCAAAGACTTTATAATCACTTATATGTCTTCATAAGTTTGTCTTTGACAATTATCATATTAAAGTTGTTTTTTTTGAAATCACATTTATTTATGAAAAGTACTTTGGACTTGCTATTTTCCCTCTAATTTCTCCATAGCACAGGCACTGATTCACCAAGGAACTAAAGGTGGGTGGGGAAAAAAAAATCACTTGCTCATTAGTACATATACTTAAGAATACAGTGGAGGTGGTACTTAAATCAGTCAAGTTAGTTACATGTTAGTACTAATTTTTAAAGGCTTAATGAAGGAGGAAGGCCAATCTTTGGCTGAAAAAAGGTTGGGTAATTGCCCATAGATCTTGTATTTTCGTGTATTGCTCTTATGCCTTGTGACTATGCACTCTGAAATATCGTCCACATCTTCTGAAAGACATTTCCAGTTTTACGAGAGAAACAACATACTGGGTGCTCCTCAGGTATGCCTCAGCCTGACCTCACTTGTCTTTTGAAATTAAAGCCTATGGTGATGAGAAACATTTATAGGATGACTGCCTGACAAAGTTAGGCAGTGAGGAGAGTCTGATGGGCTGAAAATAAATATTTACTTGTAATGTTCACATACGATCATTTTATTATTCTTGGGTTAGTGCTAATTACCCTTCCTTACCTGCATAATGCATATTTTGTAGAGGAGCTGGAAAATGAAGAGAGGAAGAAGGGTGAAGAAATATTTTGTGTCTTCCACATGGAGCTCACTGTAGCAACCACCATTTTTTTTCTTGGCATGGTCTAACCAGCTTGTCACATCTCTAGCAAGACTGCAATAGTGCAGACAGCATATTTTCAGTGCATTAATAAACACCCCAAAGGTTGTCAGGAGGGAGCAACCTGTAAGTAATTCGAGATATTATGTATTAGTAAAGGAATTGTTCTTCAATTTTCCAAGATGTCAATCAGAAAGATGACAATTGCAAGGATGAAGGGCAGTAAAGTGACTGAGAAGGTTTTAGCACCCAAGGGGTTGAATTCAAAGGAACACTCTTCTGACAAGGGTTCTGGCATCCTGGTGACCAGCCCAAGGTGGTGCCTGACAGCTAATGTAAAAAATGAAAAAGATAAGATCAATGGGAACATACTAAAAAGGGAAGAAAGGTGACAAAATAAAACACCAAAGTAAGAAATTCCACAATCTCTTAGAAGTCTAACTCATTAATGAGTAAGACAACCAGAACTTTCTTTTACAGTTGTAACACAAAGAACTAGTACTATTTCTTAATATAAATTGTTATATAAATAATCCTCACTTGTCAGGTAGAGGGTGGTTTCTTATTTTGACATGGAGATGAAGCGAAATGTATTCTCTGCTTTGACTTTATCCTTGAATTTCAGACGTACGGTTAAACTTTGAACTCTTCAAATGACTTTATACATGTTGATAGTGTCACTAAAAGTTCAGATTGGATTAGCTGGCTTTTGACTTTTCCAGTAGTTTCATCTGGGTTTATATGGCTGTCACTTCAGCATCCGAAGCATTTTATTGCTTCAGATGTTCGCAGTCACTTGCTGCTTGTGATTTGCAACCTCACTGTTGCTTCTTTTATGATCTTTCAGATTCCACCTTCTCTTTGACTCCATTAGGACTTCCTGATACAATGAGATAAGCCCCCCCCCCCTTTTAGTTAGCAGTACAGCTGTGTCACCATAATTGTTACAATTTTTCATGGTACTCCCTTGACCATATAAATCCTCCCACAAATTACTAGACACCAAATCATGGTTGCAGAATAAGTGGTATAATAAATGTAAAAATGTTTGGGTTTCCCCCAGAGAAGGCCACTATAGAAATTAAAGGTATAATCTGATTGTTATTTTGTTTATGTTCAAATTTCCCATAATGAAATTCTACATGAAATACATTCTAACCAAATTCATATAAGTGCCACTGAGTATTGGTTTTTATATTTAAATAAAGAATATTTATTAAAAATTTTTTATAGTTATAGAGTGATTATATTGATTTGATCTCTTTTAAGAGTTGTAATAGACCTATTATGTCAGCCTTTGATTAATTGAGGAAGCTGGGGGGCCTGGTAATTGAATATGGAACCTTTAACCTCTAAGTCACTGAATCAAATCCAGTCCAAATTGGTAGTGACCAAGAATGATTACAGCAGTGGCCCTTTGGTGGCCTCTGTGAAGTGTGTTGAGGTCAAGTGGAAGTATGTTGGAATAATTGCATCGCCTATAGGCTCATACCTGTGGTCACTATTGCCTCTTCTTAGTCACTATTGCCAGACACAGAGGAAAGCCCCAGGCGTGAGAATGCCAAGGGCCCAGAAACACCTGTGAGTGCTATGTCTATTAGGAAAGAATAGGGACATCTTTTTATTATTGCAGGAAGAACTGCTCTATTATGAGACTTTCTTAGCTATTTCAATTAGTTTACTTAAGACTTTAGTAAAATGAGAACTGAGAATGTCTTGATGAACAGTCTGGAGACTGAATTTGAACAGGTCTGAGCTAGGAGGCTTAACTTCCTGATATTTCCTTATGATGTTGTCTCTGTTGCTCATCAGCCTGCTCTCTGCTCAACTTTTGCAAAACAGGGATGTGTAGATGGTAAGGTTATTACTGGCATTAATCCAACTTACTCTATGCTTTCAAATAGACTTTATGATGATATGATCGCTATTCACAGCATGGAAGACTAATTCCAAGGATATTCTCCCCAATTTCCCTACTATTTTTTAAAACTTAGGCACTTATATTGAATACATGTTTTGAACCCATTTTTCCTTTTTTGTTTAAGCAAATCATTATTTGTTTCAAGATGAATTAACATCTGCTCTTAATTTTTTTAAATTTTTATTTATTTATGATAGTCACAAAGAGAGAGAGAGGCAGAGACACAGGCAGAGGGAGAAGCAGGCTCCATGCACCGGGAGCCCGACGTGGGACTCGATCCCTGGTCCCCAGGATCGCGCCCTGGGCCAAAGGCAGGCGTTAAACCGCTGCGCCACCCAGGGATCCCCGCATCTGCTCTTAATGCATGGCAAATTGATATATGTAATCTTATTAAACAGTTGAATATCTTTATCATCTTATTTCTATTTTTTCTTTTTAAAGATTTTATTTATTTATTTATAGAGACACAGAGAGAGAATGAGAGGCAGAGACACAGGCAGAGGGAGAAGCAGGCTCCATGCAGAGAGCGTGACGTGGGACTCAATCCAGGGTCTCCAGGATCATGCCCTGGGCTGCAGGCGGCGCTAAACCGCTGTGCCACCGGGTGTGCCTATCATCTTATTGCTAAAGAGAAATCTTTAGATTATTACTTCTTAAACTAGCTGTGCTAAAAAAACTTTTTTTTTTTTTTAAGTTTCAATCATTATGGTCAATACATTTTAAAAATACTGCAAAATGTAATACCTAAATAATCTCATTTAAGAATAAAATAAAATAAAATATAAAATATAAGTTCTGACATTTTTATTATTAGATTAAACAGACATAAAATCTAACTTTATGTAAATATTTCTACATGTTTCTTCTCAGTGTCTGTATTTATTTTCTTGCACACTAGTAACAAACAGTTCATTGATCAGCACTGTTCCGTGGACAAGACTTTGAATAGCACTAGCTTCAACTGAATACAACTTTGAAAAATAAATATATTTAAACAAATAAAATTATATCTGACAGGGTAATATGAAGCAACAAAAACAAAATGGTTAAGAACAAGAAATGATTGAGCATGAAGGAGGTCTAAAGTTTTAGCTAGGACAAGGAGGGCACATAATTGATTCCAAACAAATGTGAATGCAATCATTCATTCATTCAACATATTAAGTACCTACTATGTGCCAAGGGCTTTTGGGTCCTGAGAATATAATAGTGAACAAGATTCACAAATCCCTGAGTTTTCTTTATGGTGGGGGAGGCACTAAATAAGCAGAAAAATATTAGGCATGTTCAATGATGAAAACAAAATGGACCGATAAGGTAGACATTCATTATGGGATAGAGTATGAAGACTACAGAAAGAGTTGAAAATTGAACTGAGGATTGAATGACCAGAAGTAGGCAAAAGATATGGAAGCAGCATATGTGAGACATGTCATAGGGTAGAAATAAGCTGAGGGGCACCTGGGTGGCTCAGTCAGTTAAGCATCTGACTTTGGCTCAGGTCATGATCTCAGGGTCCTGGGATCAAGCTCAGGGTCAGGCTCCCTGCTAAGTGGGGAATCTGCTTGTCTCTCTCCTTCTGCCCCCACCCTCTGCTTATGCTCTTTCTATTTGTCTCTCTCAAATAAAATAAAATAAAAATCTCTTAAAAAGTAAGAAGAAATGAAAAAGAAAGAAAGAAAGAAAGAAAGAAAGAAAGAAAGAAAGAAGAAAGAAAGAAAGAGAAAAAGAAAGAAAGAAGCTGAAAGAGGTTCAGGATCCATAAAGGCCAATGAGGCAGTAGCTCAGTTAGTAAGAATATTGAAGGAAGTGAGGTCCAAGAGTTGGCCAGGGATCAATCAGACTTTACAGGCTAAAGTAAGAAGCTTGGGGTCTGACTCGCATGTTATGGGAAAGTATTAAGAAATTTTATGCAGAGGGGGGATATTGTACATTTAAGAAGTTACTCTGGAAGTCTGGTAGTGGTGTGGATCATAGGTTTTAGAAAACAAGAAGGGAAGCTGCTAGAGGGCAAGAGGTAGTGGTAACTTGGACATAGTGATAGCAATGAAGAGAAGTGGACAGCAGGGGATATGTGTTTGAACAACCAGCAATATTTTATGATGTGGGGGGAGTTTGAAGAAATGAGACAATTTGAGGATGACTACTTATTCTTCCCTTAAAAAACTGGATGTTGGTGATTTACACTGAGATGGAGAGAACAAGAAAGGGGCTGGGTTACAGCTTGGTGAATCAGGGGTTGAGTTTTGGTCAGGTTAAGTTTGAGAGGACTATTAGATAAGCAGGGCAAAATGTCAATGCTCATCTTCAAGAAATGTATGAGCTCTTGTCTTCTAATAACCTATTTCCTTTTCACTTTTTGAGGGCTTATACCTTTTCATCCTTGTATTTTTATTTTAATGACGTTTTGAGAAGTAGCATTAAACACATGTGACTAATCCACAATTTGATTAGAATTCTTCTCTCTGAATTTCAAAATGTATATATATGATAGGAGAGGGGAGGTAAACTGTGTAGAAATGTATCAAATTGAAAAAATAAAAGTTTTGTGTGGTAAAAGAAATGTTAACTAGAAGTTGGATATACGAGTTTCAAGGTGAGGTCAATATGAACTTGGGCATTTGGTGCATAGCTGGCATTGAAAGTGGGATAAGAGATTACTTAAGAAAAAATGATATGAAGATATGGGGTCCCTGGAATGAATCCTAGGGTTTCGCATCAGTTAGAAGATGATCAGAGGAGAAAAGAAAAAGACTATCAAGGGCATTGAGAAGGAGTGGACAATGTGCTATACGGGTTTTAAGTCAGAGGGGAAAAGAAAGCAGGGGAAATAGTAAGCCTAAATTGATCAGCTGGCCTGGGAGGGAATCATAAGCTAGTTGGAAAGGGCAAGAAAAAGAATCGTACAGTTAATCTGTCTGCCCGAGGAGAGCAACAGTTGCCCCATCAAACCAGGGAGTTAGCTCTGAATGTCAGGAGAGATAATCCTGTTGAAAACATTGACATCTAAACATCACACCGCCTCCTTGGATTAATCCATTAGACTTAATAGAAAATTCATGCCCTCTGTACAAATAATTTGGGGTGTCATGTAGACTCCGTTTAAAAAAAATCCATTGTCATTATAATTTTCAAATTGCTTTTCTGCACCAGGAGCAGAAATGGGAAGTTGAAAAAAAAAAAAAAAAAAAAAAAAGGAATGAAAATGCAACTGAGACTTCAAGCTCTAGTTTAAATGTGCATGGCAAACACACCAGGCGTGCACATTTTAAAATAAAACAGATGAGCTATTTTAAATGTTTTATTGCAAAACTTAAAGATTGTAGCTATTACTATTAAAAAAAAACTTTAGAAAGCAATTTTTCTATTCTTTGTACCTTTAAGTCCTTGGCTCTGATGTTCTGCTCCTCTGACCTTGATCTAATCATGAATATCTATGCTACTTAATTATAATAAAAAAAGCCTACATTGCACTCTAGATGGTAGATGCACATTTTTTCTTCTTTGGTCACCTGCCAGTTCTCAAAATTATAGCAGTGGGAAGAAATGCAAATGAAGGCCGTGCTTGACAGCTAAACATAATGGAATGCATGGTCCACATTTGAAAAGTTACCTTAAAATAAAAGGTAGCATATAAAAAATCATTTCTTTAAGGTCACCTATGGCTTTGAATTACAGCTTTGAGGAATTTCCAATTTAGTCATCAGAGAGGAAGAAGCCAAAATAAGGATTATATAGTTTGCTAGAGGGAAGACAGAGTTTCACTTCATCATAGTTGGGTGATCTTATAACTTGGAAATAGAAAACAAAACAAAACTCAAAACTGCGAAGTATTCATTTTATGGAGTGTTGTATAAAGTAAACAACTCATGAAGATTTTCTGTCATATTTTTAATTGCAACTAATAATTTTTTCTTGTAATTTTCCAAAGACAGTTTACTTCATCTATGTTAAAATATGTAATATGAAGAATTATACTTCTGTATTGAGATAAATATGTTCTCAAACAGGAAATCAGGAAGCAAATGGATGGATGCCATAATAGTTTTTAGAAAATTTAAATCTAAAAATTATATATTTTTGTATGTGCGTGTAATAAATACATATATTCACAAAACTCCAGGATTATGTGCTAATTATACACTCTAGAAATAGCTGAAGTTGTCTTTCCATAAAATTTAGTACTTTACATTTTTCTCTTTTTTTTGCCATGTGGGGCTGACAAAGACCATCCCTCAAATACCTTTCTGCATATTGAACCCGATTCCACAGCCTGCTAGGAGGATATGCACTGCTTAGCTGTGATCCACAGACTACAGGGTCCTGAGAAATGGGGTCAGAAGCTCTTGTGGATGAAATTTTCTACACTCTTGATTGTGCTGTGATAAAATGAGCTGTATGCTGGGTGTCGTATATAAGTGATGAAGCACCGAATTCTACTCCTAAAACCAATGTTGTACTGTATGTTAACTCAAATTTAAATAAAAATTTTAAAACATAAAAATAAGTAAATAAAATGAGACCTAGCCTGAGAAAAATAAGGCCTGCTTTCTGGTTCCACATCAGCCATTTTCTGTGAGGTCCTTGGTAAGTCATTTAGTTTAATTATGCCTCAGTTTCTGCACTCAGTTTACCAATAACAAACACTGAGCATTTACCATATAAGACACAGGAATACCTAACTGTATTCATAAGTAGATCATTTCAACATAATATGGTGAAGATGTGCTGAAGTTGCCACAGGAGAAGAGTAAAACATATGGAATCTGAGCTATAAAAGGATACACAGTACCCTTCCCACCTACTTCACAGGTTGGGGGTGAGAATAAAGTAATGTTGGTGAAGGTACTCAATTTGTAAAAATACACCTCATTTCATCACTCTTAGTGATCATAGTTGTAGTAAAGACATTGATAGTAGTAAAAGGAAAATTATAAGAAATTAAGGTTAGAGTTAGACAAGATAGATAAAAATAGACTGACCACAGGAACAGAGCAAAAACTCCAGAAATACAAGTTGCTGTATACAGTAAAGCTGACATCTCAAAATAGTGGGGAAAATACAGAATTTTAAATAAGTGAGTTGGGATAATTTGATAGCTATATGGAAAACATAAAACTAAGTTCACTCTTAAAACCTATTTTATTTTTAAAAAGATTTTGTTTATTTGAGAGTGTGTGTGTTTGTGTGTGTGTGTGTGTGTGTGTGCAAGCAGGGGGAGGAGCAGAGGGAGACAGAAAATCTTAAGCAGACTCTGTGCTGACCATGGAGTCCATTTCAGGGCTTGATCCCATGACCCTGAGATCATGATCTGAGCCAAAATCAAGAGTTGGAGGCTTAGTCAACTGATCCACACAGGCACCCTCAAACTTATTTTAATATAACTTCCAAATGGGTCAGAAATGCAAAGATAAAAAAAAGAAAAAAGAATATGAATACTGATAGAAAAGTTATGAGTGAATATCTTTATAATCTGGGAGTAAATAAAACTTTTCTAACGTAATTCAAAATCTAAAGCAATTAAGGAAAAGACTGATAAATTTTATTTTAAACCTAACCCCCCCCCAAAAAAGACAAAATAAACTAAAAAATCTTGCATGTAGAAAATAACACAGGAATCAAACTCAAGATATATGACAAATGAGGAATAATATTTGCAAATTTGGGGCACCTGGGTGGCTCAGTGGTTAAGTGTCTACCTTTAGGTCAGGTCATGATCCCAGGGTCCTGGGATCCAGTCCCACATTGGGCTCCCCGCAGGGAGCCTGCTTCTCCCTCTGCCTATGTCAGAAAAAAATATTTGCAACTTTTATCATTAGACAAAGTTTTAACATCTCCAATACAGAAAAATCTTCCAAAAACTGAAAGAAAAAGTCCACAATCCTATAGAAAAAAAAATGGACTAGATGTATGAACAGATAGTTCACTGAAAGAAATACAAATTGTTCTAGACAACGAAAAGATGTTCAACTTTTCTCATAAGAGAAATGTCAATTAAAACTTCAGTGAGATGCCACTGTCCACCCTCAAACTGTCAAAAATCCTAAAGTTTCACATTACTCTTGGAAAGACTATGGCAAGATAGGCATTCTCATACATTTTTTGGTGGAAACACAACATGGTATACTATGGAAGGGAATTTGCCAAAATATAGCAAAATTGTGGGTAATTTACTTGATTAAATAATCTTTTAAGAATCTATCCTTAAGGTGAAGGAAAAAATGCAAAGAGCAGATTACATCAGGCTGTTCATTAGAATCTACTTAACATAGCAAAAGCAAAAAATAACAACCCAAATGCCCAACAATATGAGACTGGTGAAATAGACAATGGTTCATTACACAATGGAGTACCAAGCAGTTGTAAAAAGGAATGGGGCAGGGAACCCTGGGTGGCGCAGCGGTTTAGCACCTGCCTTTGGCCCAGGACATGATCCTGGAGACGCGGGATCGAATCCCACATCGGGCTCCCGGTGCATGGAGCCTGCTTCTCCCTCTGCCTATGTCTCTCTGCCTCTCTCTCTCTCTCTCTCTCTGTGGGACTATCATAAATAAATAAAAATTTTAAATATATATATATATAATTTTAAAAAAAAGGAATGGGGCATATTTTGTATATACAATCATGAGGCAATCCCTACGTTATATTCAATGAGAAAAGCAGGTGAGAAGAGTGAATAATAGCTATTGCTTATATAAGGAGGGAAGAAAATACATACATGGAGACATATACATATGCATATAAAACTTTAGTATTTTCCCTTATTCAAAAATGGAATCCTTCCATTTAATTTTTAATTATTTAAAAATATATAAGTGTAGACCTAAGGGAATAGGAGAGGATAGAGGAATACAAATACACTTTGTTTCGTCCATGAATTTTAGTACATGAAATGTTCACATGTCTTAAAAAAATTAAATTTTATTTTTTTAAATTAAATTTTAAAAACATGTCTAAGTATAAAGAAAAATGGAACAAATACACTTAATTGTATATAAAGTTAGTGACATAACCAGACAAAGAAAAACTATAAGTGACTTTAAAACACAGTAAGTTTGGTGTGCATTCCTAGGGATTATAACATAAAGAAAAAAAAAACCTGCAAGAATCTTGAAAGTGTTTTCAACAGCCATACTGGGGGTGTTATTGTCAAAGATACAGCAAATGTGCAAATGTATTGCTGTCCTTAAGAACCAGGATTGTCGACCTGGGAAGAAATAGAAAAGGATCTGAGTTTGATAAGTAAAAATCCTTCAGCACTGGTTTTGATTAGAGTATTAGTATATTACAAAATGTATGTTATTTTAGAAAGAAAAAAATTACATTTTGTAGTTCTGTGCACAGAAAAGCCTAGAAACTGTGATAGACTAAATAGCATTGAGCATCCCCAGAGCCAAAATTATAGTCTCTAAATACCAATGTACATGAAAAGGAAACAGTGTTTTGGGGAAAAAAGATGATTCCAAGTTCAGGGAAGGAAATGATAACCACAGAGTTTGTTGTCATATCAGAAAGCAAGAGAGCAACTAAAGATAACGGAAGGACTTATCTGAAGGACTCAGCCACCAACATGAAAAGGACCTCACTGCCCAAATATGGAATAATTTGAACATCAATAACTGCAGTGGATTGAAACTTATTGAAGGTTTTAAGTCCATTAATTAATAATAATAGTTTAAAAAAACAACAACTAACAGGTTGTCAATGGACGATATTGAAGTTCAACTCATTAATTTGAAGGCTTAAAAATAGGGGAAAAGAATTAAACATTTGTTTTCTTCTTCTTATATAAACTGTACCTCTGTATAACTGAATAGTTAATGAGGAGATATTTCTTTTTATAGAGTTATTTCAGGTAATAAAGGAGGAATAACTATAGACTACCACCATCTTGCAAACCAAAGTGGAGTATGGAATTAGACAGAAATCATCAGCTGATACTGTAAAAACAGATAAGCAGACATCACACCTCTTCGTTGAAGTACGGAACACCATCTATGAAGGAATTTTGCCAAAAAAAAAAAAATCTTAATCTGATCAAGCATTTAAGTCTTTCAGAAAATTAACAGGAATTAAGGAGAAACACCTGTTGAGTGACAATACATGATTGCAATCAGCAAAATCCAGACTATGAGAAATGCTCTGTGAATGTACAGATTTCTTTAAAAATTTTTGAAAAGAGACAGAAATGAAAGGGGACTATAGAGGATGTAAGGGGCATATCTGCCATTTAGAATGTAGGGACCTTATTTGGATTTGATTAGAACAAAACAAAATACACAAATTTAAAAAATGGAAACAGAGATCTTAACAGTGAGCAGATATTCAATTGTGTTGAGAAATTCTCTTTCATTGTGTGTGTGTGTGTGCCTGTGTGTCTGTAATAATGACATTGTGAATATGTTTTTTAAAAAGTATTTCATTGACATACATGCACACAGATGAAATGTTATAATATCTTAAATTTTTAAATTTAAATTTTAGTTAACATACAGTGCAATATTGATTTCAGGAGTAGAATTCAGTGACTCATCACTTACATACAGCACCCCAGTGCTCAACCCAACAAGTGCACTTCTTAATTCCCATCATCCATCTAGCCCATCGCCCACCCACTTCCCTCTATCCACCCTCAGTTTGTTTTTTATTTTTAAGAATCTCTTATGATGGGTCACCTGGGTGGCTCAGCAGTTGAGTGTCTGCCTTTGGCCCAGGGAGTGATCCTCAAGTCTCAGGATCGAGTCCCACATCAGGCTCTCTGCATGGAGCCTGCTTCTCCCTCTTCCTATGTCTCTGCCTCTCTCTCTGTGTGTCTCTCATGAATAGATAAATAAAGTCTTAAAAAAAAAAAAAAGAATCTCTTATGGTTTACTTCCTTCTCTGTTTTTTCCTTTTCCTCCTTGTCATATGCTTATCTGTTTTCTTTCTTAAATTCCACATCTGAGTGAGATCATAGGGTATTTGTCCTACTCTTACTGACTTCTTTCACTTAGAAATACTATAATATTTAATTATTGCTTCAAAATTACCAGGCAGGATGAGGAAAGACTGGAGTTGATGAGAGTTGAAGCTGAGAGTGCATACATGATTTTTTTCCCTACTTTTGTTTATGTTTAAAACACCCAAGTATTAAACTATTTTCAACGAGGAAAAAACAAAACAAGTTAGAGATTGTTGATATTCTTGCAGACCCTGTTGCTTTCAAGTATAATACCTAGGAGACTCTACAAATTCTGTGAGTTGAAAGAGAAGTTACAGTGGATCAAAGATGAAGAGGATTGAGTAGATCAAGAAAACCATAAAAATCAAGAAATTAATGTAAGTTGTGATTTACTTACATTTTTCTGGCTGATAAATCAGGTTACAGTGCATCATATGAAGAGTTATCAGAGCCATAAGTGTAGACATAAAAGGAATGAGTAAAACTAGGACCCAGGCCCCTGAGTGCTGAATGTAAGATATTCCCAGAAAGACAACAGTTGCTTTCAGGTTCATGATCCAACAAAACCTGTGATACACAGACAGTTACTTCAGATACCATTCAGTTACTTCAGAGAACGATTGCTAAGTTTAATGCTTTGATCTAAATGTAAGCTATGAAGTGTTGGTCTGTTAGCTGAACTAGAATGTGCAAATATTGTTTATTGGATTTCTTACTAAGTGTATACATATCAGCTATGGAGTCTTATCATATTCTTATCATATTCTTATACATATCTTATTCTGTTATCTTGGTTTCATTCCTTTTTAGAACAGAGGTAGAAAGAATGTGTTCTCTTATCTAAAGTAGAAGTTGACAAACTTTTTGGAAAGGGCCTCAGTGAATATTTCAGGTTTTGTAGGTCATACCATCTCTATAGCAACCACTCAACTACGTGTTGTGGCACTAGAGAAGCAGTAGATAATACTTATTAAAACATGCCTAATGAGGGCACCTGGGTGGCTCAGTTGGTTAAGTGTCTGCCTTCTGCTCAGGTCACCATCTTAGGGTACTGGGATAAAGTCCCATATCCAGCCGCTTGTTCAGCAAGGAGTCTGCTTCTCCCTCTTTCTTTACCACCTGCCACCCTCTGGTTCATGCTCTCTCTCTCTCTCTCTCAAATAAATAACACCTTTTAAAAAATGTGCCTAATGAATCTGTAAAAGATTGTGTGAGTAAAGAGTTGATCCTTCCTATTTATTCTACTTTTTCAAAGTAAGGGTAAACTCAGGAATACCTTGGTAATACTAGATCATTCATTAAACCAGAAAAATGAGTGTCATTTGAATAACACTTTCAGTACCTCTTCCTAACAAATAATATTATAATGAAGTACCTATAGCAGTAGTCTGGTTTGTAATTTTTGGGAAATAATCTGTATCACTCAACTTTTCATCGGGTCTCAATCCCCACTATTGGAATCCCATTGCAGAGGAGGAGTCTTAACATTAATTAAAAAAAAATTGATGTAAAATTAAATACAATTAAATAGCTGCTCAATATAGAGTTTTATGAATTCTGATAAATGTTTCATTTGGGCAAACACTAAGAGATCTAAGTTTTAGAACACTTAACATTATCATTAAGGTTTAAAGGCCCTACCTAGTTAGATAAGGCCCACCCAGGATTCCAGGGTAATCTCTCCTTTGACGAATTTAAAATCAAATGAATAGAGACTTAAAAAAAAAAAAAGATTTTATTTATTTTAGAGAGAGAGAAAGGGAGAGTGTGTGTGTGCAAAGGGGGGAAGAAGCAGAGGGAGAGGGAGAGAGAGCCTCAAGCATACTCCCTGCTGAACAAGGAGCCCAATGAGGGTTAGATCTCATGATCCTGACATCATGACCTGAGCTGAAACCAATTCAGAGGCTTAACTGATTGAACCACCCAGGTGCCCCTAGAGCCTTTAATTACACTGCAAAATCCCTGCACTTTTGCCATATAGCAACATAATCAGGGGTTAATATCTGTCATCTCTGCCATATTCTATTGGGTGGAATCAGGTAACAGGTTGTCCCCAGACTCTGAGGGATGGGTCTGTCAAGGATAGGGCTCATCCTATGGCATTTCCTCTACATGTTCTAATTGATCCTTCCTTCCTTCCTTCCTTCCTTCCTTCCTTCCTTCCTTCCTTCCTTCCTTCCTTCCTTCTTCCTTCCTTCCTTCCTTCCTTCCTTCCTTCCTTCCTTCCTTCCTTCCTTCCTTCCTTCCTTCCTCCCTCCCTCTCTCCCTCTCTCCCTCCCTCTTCCTTTCCTTCCTTCCTTCATCCCTCCCTCTCTCCTACTCCCCTTCCTTTCCCTTCTCTTCCCTGTACCTTTCTTTCTTCTTTCTTTTTCTAAGTGAAAGAAGAAACAGAGTCAACAGGTAAGAATGGCTATAGGGATACTGAAGGTTTGAGGAGAAAAGAAAAGGTTAGAACTCATCTAAAAGAGGAGGAAGGGAATGATTGAATACTGGTTGCTTGCTAGGTAATACTAAGGGGCTGCTTGAAGTTGATGATAGTGACTGGTTGGCTTAGTTGGTAGAGCCTCTGATTCTTGATCTCAGGGTGGTGAGCTCAAGCACCGTGTTGGGTATGGAGCATACAAAAAAAAAAGTACTCTTTTTATCTGGCTTCTTTCATTTAGCATAATTATTTTGAGACTGACCCATGCTGTTTTTTTTTTCTTTTATCAGTTCATTCCTTTATATTGCTAAATAGTATTCCATTACATAAATATACCACAATTTATCTATCTATATATCTGTTGATGGACAGTTTTTCCAACTTATGGCTACTACAAATAATTTTCTGAACATTCACATCCAAATCTTTTTATAGATAAAGACTCAATTTTGGGTGTGGAGGAAGCCTAGGAGTGGAATGGCTGGATGATACAATAGATGAATATTTAACATTTTAAGAAATTTCCAAATGGTTTTCAAGTAATTATAACATTTTGCATTACCCACAAACTGTGTATGATAGTTCTGAAACCTCCACATCTTGGCCAACACATTGTATGATCAGTCTTTAATTTTACCCATTTTAATAGATGTGTGTTCATATCCCATTATGGCTCTTATTTTACATTTTCCTAATGACTAGCGATATTGAGCAACTTTTCATGTGCTTTTATCCTTCTTTGTGAAATTGCTGTTCAAAATTTTTGCCCATTTAAAACAAAACTAGGTTGTCTATTTTCTTATTGAATTTTAAGTGTTCTTTATATACTCTGGATGCAAGTCTTTTCATCAAATATATAATTAATAAATATTTTCTTTCAGGCTGAGACTTGCCTTTTCATTTCTTAACAGCGTCTCTTGAAGAACATAAATTCTTAATTTTGTTGAAGCCCAATTATTATTATTTTTCCCTCTTAAGGATCATGCATTTAGTGTTGTATCTAGGAGATCTTTCCCTAACCCTAGATCACAAAAATTTTCCATCTCTGTTTCGGAGAAGGAATTTTGGCATTGGAGACCTGAACTGATTCAACTAAATTCTCATGGCTGTGTTGTTGCAAAGCCATGAGTAGGAGCCATCTGTGCTGGTGTACCCTCTAAGAAGAGGCTAACTTTAGGTGTCTTTTTATACTTCTTCCTAGGTCTTTCTAGTTATCAAGTTGATGACACCACCATTTCCTCATTAGTATAAGCTTTAACATTTGAAATTACTTTTCACTCATGCCTCTCACCACATTTTATATATTATTAATTATAAATATTGTTTTTTTCTCTTTAGAATGGTACTCAAAAGACATGAATTTGGAATGTCTGGGGGCTCAGTTGGTTAAGTATCTGCCTTTGGCTCAGGTCATGATCCCAGGGTCCTGGGATTGAGCCCCATAACCAGCTCCCTACTCAGCAGGCAGCCTGCTTCTCCCTCTTCCTCTGCTTCTCCTCCCTGCTTATGCTCTCTCTCTCTCTCTCTCTCAAATAAATAAATTAATTAATTAATTAAAAAAAAGACATGAATTTGAGTGATTACTGTGAGAATCACAAACTGTGTCTTAGGCATTCTGGAAGTTTGGGTCTTTGTTTTTAAAATAGGGTACCCTCTAGACAGGGTTTTTGTAAAACCTGAATGAAGAACATTGACTGTAGCTGCACTGCGCTAAGCTAACATCGTCTTGTTCTTCACTTTTCATCCATCTTGATTTCAGAAACAAAACAAGCCGTGAAGTTGGAGCATGGTGAGCAAGGAATAGAGCGTTTGAAGAGAGGATCAGTGAGTACAGGTGATCCAGATTATGCAGGGACTTGAAGTCCATAGTAAGGAGTTTGGTTTTTATTCTTAGTACATTGGGGAGTCATTTGAAGGTGACTGATTAGGGGGCTGAAATGATTTGCTTTCAAATGGGAAAAAGGATTACTGTGTCAGCTCTATGCATGTAGATAGGGCCTGGTAAGGAGACCAATCACAGGTACTGTAGTTGGAAGAGAGCCAGGCGTGAACTTCTGTGGGGGTAGCAAAGTCAAGGAAGAGAGGGAGGTAAGTGTGTGATGTATATTTGGAAAGGAGACATGCGCCCAGCTAGCCTTGTCCTTTCACTCTCCTCTAAACAGGCTTGCTCATTTTCATCCCTATAACTTTTTTTTTAAGATTTTGTTTATTTAATTGAGAGAGAAAGAAGAGTGTGTGCATGAGCACACACCGTGTGCAGGGTAGTGGAGGGGGTGTGAGGAAGAGGGAGAAGCAGGCTCCCCGCTGAGCCCCACGTGGGGCTTCATTCCAGGACCCTGGGATCATAACCTGAGCGGAAGACAGATGCGTAACCAACTGAGCCACTAGACACCCCAATCCCTACTTAACTAAAGTCCCATATCAAATTTCTTTTCCTTCATTCAATATTGTCTTAAATAGAAGTTCTCTGAACTTCTAAAACAATCTGTTCTGGAATGATTTCACTTTTGTCCGTTCTATCTTCTCACTTATAGATTGTCAAGCTCTCTGACAGCAACAGCTTATTCTTTGTCTCCACAGGACATAACATGGTTCTGGGTCCACAGTAAAGGGATAGGAAATAAATGATTGATGAATAACATGGCATCTCATTAAAAAAATCAAGTGATCAAACAACAACATATAAAGACAAACTTTCAATAATTGAACTAGGAAAGTGATAAAACATCAAACATGGCCATGCTGAGGAACCTGGTTTACTATAATTCATGACTAGAAACTTGTCACACTGCAGGTGAGACACAAAGTTAGAGTTTTATAGGACAACTGGATAGAGTCCCTAGGCTCTGTCTCTGGTCATCCATGCTGCTTCAGCTGCACACTTGAGTTGTGGCTGTAGCAACTGGGAGAAGCTGGGGCTGCAAGCAGTGTATATTTCTTTCAATCTTTAGGAAACCCTTTTTTTAAATGTTCAATATTGCTGAGAAAATCCAAGAGGACATTGTGTGGCTCTTCAGAACATGGTGATATAAGCTAAAATGCTCTAAAGAGGGTCAAGGAAAATTATAATTATTCTAAGACTTAAATCTCGTGAAAAGTGGTTAGAAACAAAAGAATTATAGTGTTGAATATCTATGTATAGGAAGAGATTTCACACCAAGTACTAAATGTATTTTAACAAATGCCATCCAACCTATTTGATTGTGTAATTTTCTGGAAGAATTACCTAGTACAAGCATGTTTTATATATGCCTTTATTGATCCATGGACAGGATAAGCCATAGATAATTAAGGGTGAAATTGTATATGTATCAACTGTAAAAAAAAAAAGAAATAAAAATCCACAGTGTTCAAACTCACCATTAAGACTCCTTTCATCTCATAGCTCACTAGCAAATTGAGTATATAAAGCACCTCTCACACAGAAAGTCAGAGAGCAAAGCACTAAAGCAAAATAAATACCAGTGATTAAGGAAAATTGAAAGCAGCAGTAAAAATATGTTTCCTTAGCCTACTTTTAAATACAGACTGGGAACTGCAAATAACTGGGAGTAGGTATAAGTCTAATTTTTTTTTTTTTTTGTCTGCGTGATCCTATGGTATTGAATACAAATAAGGTGGGAAAAAACTTGTCGCTGCAAATCTCAACAGTCCCTTTGAAATTATTTCTTTTAAACATTTCCCATAACTTATTTAGTAATAATGAATAAAGTTGCTCAATTTTTTTGTCATTTCTTTGACCCATTTTGACATACTTCAGACTTATTATCAGTGATTTTAGGGAAAATGGTTTGCATTGCTTTGCTTTTGTTTGTTTTTTGTTTTAGTCTAAGAGGGAAGGCAAGTTCTTGGGTCTTTCTGGTAGCAGTGGACAGTTTACAGAGTTCAGGGAGAATATTTTATTTTGCACTGAACAATATTGAGATACTTCACTAGGGGATTGTGGCTCCTGGGTGGGATAAAATGGAACTGTTTAGGAAAGTCAAGGAAACACTTGGTTGCTAATTTCTTGGTGGAAGGTAGTTGTCAATGGTTGCTCCTTTTACCATAACCATTGACCCATTGAAGGACTTCAAGGAAAACTCTGGAAGCCATCAATTTAAGAACGAAGCAGCAAATGGAAATTTTACAATTCTAGGTACTTTTATCTGTAATTTTTTTCAACATTGCAGTTAAAGAAAAGACATTTAAAAGGAAGATTTTTGATTTTTGGTGAGTAGGCAGCACAATTTAAGTAAAGGGAATATTTTTAATTAAGAAATTTAGGAGAATGTCTCACTCTTTATCTCTTACTCTCCTTGCCTCTCCTTCTTTTAACTTACTCTATTCTTTTTCTCTCTTGAATTCCCCTCCTTTTTTCCTTCAACAACCATAACAGTTGTTCCTATATATCCTTTTCTTATTTCCTTCATTTAAGATTTTTAGAACACTGCATGTTTGTTGATGAAAATAAGCCCCTAGTCATGTACCTACCAAGTTGAATAGCAACCAAGCAGGGCTTAAGAAAAAGAAGGAGCAGTAAGCCACATAAAAAAATGTGTCTTTCTTTCTTTCTTTCTTTCTTTCTTTCTTTCTTTCTTTCTTTCTTTCTTTCTTTCCTTTTCTGTCTTCTTTCTTCTTATTTCTTTCTTTCTTTTTGCGTTCTTTCTTTTTCTTTCTTTCTTCTTTCTTTCGTTCTTTCTTTCGTTTCTTCTTTCTGCCTTATTCTTTCTTGGGTCATTGGTGCTGTTCTTTCTTCTTTCTTCTTTCTGTTCTTTCTTTCTAGTTACGGTCATTTCTCTCTTTCTATCTTTCGTTCTACTCCTTTCTTTTCTTTCTTTCTTTCTTTCTTTCTTTCTTCTTTCTTTTTCTTTTTACTTTCCTTAATATTCTTTGGTTTCCACAGTTATATGTTGGAGAGGAATTCTGAGTGTATTTCCTGAAAGCTTACAATTTTGGCAAAGGTAAGGAAGGAGGTGACTGTTGTTATTAGAGTGGGTGGGTAGCATTTGTTCAACTTGGCTAGAGCCCATGCAAATAGAATTTTGGAAGGTTTAGTGATTTTTTTCTAAAGCTATTTACAGGCTATGCCTCAGTATGCACCTCAGATGATATTCTGAGTATTAATACAGTTATTCTATGAACTGCTTTGAATTTGTTGGCTGAAATATACCTTATAAATTATGATTTTACTAGTGCAGAATTAAGTAGATTTCTATTTCTTTTCTCTTCTCAAGGATTAGGTAGGATCTCTGAACCAGATATATTTCTAAGTGTGGTGAAAAATTGCTGGGAATTGTCAAAACTTTCCAAAGCCACGCAGCTTCCAGTATGTGCACTCAAAAAAAGTCCAGTTCCATTTCTTTTCAAAATTATCTCTAGACCACATTAGTATCCCCTTTCCTTATACCTCTGGAATTGTTTTCAAAATTCTGAAGCACTTGATAAAAATCGTATGCATTAACAGCGATGCTTCCAGAAAATTCTGATTTTGGGTGTTACAGGTGGGGCCTGGGAAACATTTTTAAATAAAGCCCTTAAGTGATTCTCAAAATTAGATGACTACTTGAGAGCAGTAGTTCTTAAACCTGACTACTTAGGCAACTTAAGAAAGCAAAAAATCCTGGTCTTTGGAACTCATCACAGACCAATATATTTTGGGCTTTTGATATTGAGGCCCAGGAATCAGTATTTTTGAGTCTTCAGGGGGTATGTCCATCTAGGATTGAGGATTGCTGCTTTCAAATAACACTCAAGTGAATAGTAAAACAGCTTCTGAAAAGAAATTCTGTGGGATAATAAATTTTTACCTCTAGTGTCTCCCTAATATAAAAGTTATTAAATTCAAGTATTAACATCAGAATATTTTAGTGTGAGACAAATGTTATGTAGAATCAATCTGTGTACCAGATATTTAAAATTTCTGGAATAGAATAAGTCAGTCTCTAGATTTTTTTCAAACTCTACCAATATTCTATTTGGACTTTTAAATCATGTATAATTCACTCTGGTAACTGGTTAGGAACAGACTATGATATGCAGATCAGATGCAAATTACCAGGTGAAGTAAGTAGAGAAATGTGGAAGCAAGATTTGAAGTTAATTGCAGTAGAATTTAAAATTATGGTTATAGACAGACTTAATTATCCACCTTTCTTTTTGCTTCCAGAAAAGATTCTGCACAGGTGTATTTACCTAGATGATCTCCAATGTGGTGAACTCTTAATTGCACACCTCAGATTTTGGAAAATGCTGGAAGATTCAGGTTCTAATCTAGATAACAGCACAAGGATGTTGGAAGATTATTATGCCTCTTGATTTCAGGGAGTTTAGCTTTATTCTTTCAATAAGGTACATACTTGAGGAAGATCCAGTACCAGATGGTAATGTTGGCTGGGAGTGGTTTTCTCACCTACACTTGGCAGCTCTACTCGGAAGTGGTGCTTTCAATGCTCGAGACTTCCAGTCTATACTATTTAACATAATCACTGGGAAGCTTTAGGTGGTATAGATGCAATGACACATCTCATTAAAGGTCCTGTGACTAGGAACATCTGACATCTGTGCTGAAAATAGAACTGGATGCAACTTTCAAGCGGTTACAGATTCAAGTGGTATGCTGTTTTTTTAAAGACACTACTGAAATTCATTATATTAACCAAGCTTGTGATTTCTAGAAGCATTTTTTACTTGGAGAATAGATTTTAAATTAAGGCACTGCCCATTTAAAGATGGCCTCCTCCTAAATGGGTTCCCTCTTACCCAGAATTTAGACAATGATTTTAGCTGATTTGTCATTTAATAATAATAGCTATCAGAATTTGAGTATCTATGATGTGCTAGGATACTTTATTTATAAGCTATACAAATGCCCTCCAGAGTATTCTCGTTTTGTGGATGAGATACTGGTGCTCTGAGAAGTAAAGGGACTTGCCGAAAAGCATAAAACTCCTGTGACAGAGCTGGGATCCTGTCCCTTCTGTCTTCTGTAAGTGTCTCTGTCCATCTTGCTACCCACCCCTGCAGTATGTATACCAATAGAGTTAGCATTCTTTTCTATAAATTACAAAAAGCAGTTGCCCAGAGAAATTTCCCTGTAGGTTGGTATTATGATTTTAAAAACCCCTCAAAACAAACTACCAAAAAACCTGTAACAAGCAGATTCAGCCTTCAAGAAGCTTACCATCCAGAGAATCCTTTACCACATTAAAAAGTAACATCTTGGTTCCCCATGCACATTTCTAGGTGCTTTAACTTTAGGTTTTAAAAACTCTGCATGATTATTTTGATTATCTATTTAATTTTAGGGAGAGAGAGAAAAAGAGAAAGCACTTGAGCATGGTGGGAAGGGGGAGGTGGCGGGGAAAGAGAGGACCTCTAACAGACTCCCCACTGAGCATGGAGCTGATGCAATGTGGGCTAGATGTCTTGACCCTGAGATCATGACCTGAGCCAAAAACTAAGAGTCAGATGCTCAACCAACAGAGTCACCCAGGCGCCCCTGCATGATAGCTTTTATTAGAGATTTTAGTGAAATTAGGAAAGAATAAGAAACCACATTGAAATGCGTTCATTCTAAATTTGGCCTGGCTCCTCACTGCTGCAGAAATTCATTTTCACCCTACTCCCCATCCCCCCTTTAAAGGCCTAAAGTACAAACTCATTGGGAGTCCCCCCTTTCCCAAAGGAAATATTTCATTCATATAATGTCTCCTTTGTAATCAACACTGAGAAATGTCACTTTGATTAAACACAACTCTGAATGACTAAGACCACAGTACAATAAATTCTCCAGAGCTATCTTTCAGAACAACTGATTGCTCTCCAGTCTTAATCCTCTAGAGTCTTATTTAATCAAAATGATGTTGCTAATTAAGGATTAAAACCTTCGAATAGAATAAAAAAGAAGGATTTTTCTTTCTCCTTTGGGCAGGTCAAGGAGGCAGAATTTGCTATAAGAAAGTAGAGAGTCCCTTCCACCTTTGGTAAAACTGCATTATTTTCTGACGTTTGGACTGAATCCAAAATAGGCCTGAGTGCTTTGTAATATTAATATAATTGGGGGGGGGAGAGAAAGAGAAAGAGAAAGAGAGAAAGAGAGAAAGAGAGAAAGAGAGAAAGAAAAAGAAAGAAAGAAAGAAAGAAAGAAAGAAAGAAAGAAAGAAAGAAAGAAGAAAGAGGGAGAGAAAGAAAGGGAGAGAGAGAGAAAGAAGGAAAGAAAGAAACTGCCTTGGATAGTTATATATACCTAGATTATTTATTCTAAATTCTTTCATTTAATGCTGCTTTAAATATGAATTTTCTTTAAATGTTTTGTCTGATTCTGTCTGTGCATTGATTTTTTTTTCCATTGCTAACACTGGGAGAAAGACAGAATAGTTAGAAAAATGTTGACAACTCATTTCACAGAAAAGAGGGAACAAAAGAATGTATCTCAGATCTACTTGACATCCACTGACAAGTAATAATAACAACAAAATTCCGTACTAAACACTGAAGAACTCTATGTAAAGATCAAAATTATTTTTTGAATTTGTATTGGATAATAAAAAATCGATTACTTAAAACCACATAAAACTGTCTAAGAACTTGGAGAGAAAAAAGATTCACAGAACAGCAGTTTGATTTTTGTGGAATACAAACTCTTTTAGATGTTAAGGGCAAAGTGGATACAAAACAGAGTTGCTGGTTGATGTTTCCACAAATTATAAAATACTTTTTTCTATCCTCTTTATCTTCTCTGCACTATCCTGTGAATTTATAATCTCTGCCAAATATTAGTCTCTTCCAGTGTGGGCAGAACTAGTAATAGCTACCACTTATTTTCACCTACTATGTGCCAGGTTCTCTGGCTGCAAGACACATCTTATTGCCTCTAATAAAACCCAAGAAGAGGTATTATAACCTTTTACAAATGATTAAGCTGAAACTTTTTGAGAATAAATGACTTGACCAAGGTCAGATAGCTTGTGTTAAGTAGAGTAAAGGCTTATTTGGCTCCAAAGCCACCTTCTATTAAGTATGACAAGCCACCTCACATTTGTTTATAATTTATCTATGTGTTTTAGGAAGGCTCTGGTAAGCTGTGTTGGTCTGTACCTGACTCATAGACTCTCACAGTTACTGGCTGAATCATTGTCATAGGCACTGTCACGTCATCACTTTACCAAGGCCAGTCAATGACAAACAGTGAATTACTACCATCAAAATGGGAGCAGAGAGCAAACAATGAGAAATCTCAGAAGAGGAGAAATGTCATAAGCCTCATTTCTTTCCTGGCCAGTGATGCTTACCAGTTAAAAAAAGACATCTGTTTCTGGGATCCATACTCCTGAAGGCTGTAAGCACTCAGTGGGCAGACGATGGCTCTCATTCCTCCTGTGCCAAGGCAGATGGCTAATAGCGCTATGTAAAACAGCCTGTTCTGCTCTTTTTTTGGTATATTGTTAATCATATGGTAAGTGCCTATATAGAAATCTTCCAAGGGAAAAGCAACCACAGATAACAAAGCAGAGCCTGTAGGTAGAGAAAAAAGGAGAATAAATATGGCATAGACCAACTGAATCACCAAATGGCATTATAAATAAGGTTTTCCTCTGAAAGTAGCATCCTTATGTGATTTTTTTCATTGAAATATTTGTTAGTCACTGCAATTCTGGAGATAGCATGATTTCCTAAATGTGAAAAATTTCAATAGGTGTTTTAATTCATCCAGAGGCCTAATTATTCCCCCTCCCCTTAACTTGACCTATCTCCTCTCTCAGAATGTATAAGCAAACCATGTCCATTCTAACAAAATTTGGAAATATATAAGAAATGAGAGATGCCTGTAATCTCACCCCCAGAGAAAACCACTGTTAGTAAGGGTTATTTGTTCTCAATCACTAGAGAGATAGAAAATTTGAAGATCTCAGACTTATAAGGAGCCTGTTAAAGAAAATGTTTTACAGAGAACATTATCATAGTGGTAAGAAGAATATAGATCTCTTTTCTTTTTCTACTTCTCTTTCTCCTTTTCCTGCCCTTTGATTTCTCTCACTTCTTATGCCACTGAGCAGAGCCATCTTGGCACACACAAAGGTGAGAAGGTGAGGTGGGTGATTCAGTACAGGGCGGGAGAAGAGGAGGACAGGAAAGGACAAGGAGTGGGTGGTGAGCCTCTTCTCAACTCCATCTCTCAGGGACTACAACACTTTCCTTGTTTAATAGAAATTATGATTCAATTCCATACTTTTGCTAAGATCTTTAAATTCTGTAAAACATTTACATGTATTATGTTGTTTCATCTTGGAAAACCTTTGTGATGTCAGAAGATAGATTTTCTTAGTCCAATTAAAAAAAAAAAAACACAACTCAGGTTTGGTGAGATTAAGTGGCTTTCCCAATGTTACAGAGTAACCCAGATATAATCTGCCACTTTTTGTAATTCTCATCAACTGGTCAAATCATCTTTTTTTTTTTTTTTTGTCAATTTGATTAGCGAAAAATGGCTTCTCCCTATTACTTTTGTCCTCCATTTTATTGATTTAGCATTCATATTTTTGGTATGATTTTTTTATTTTTAATTTTTAAAAAAGATTTTATTTATTTATTTGAGAGATAGAGATAGTGAGAGAGCATGAGCAAGGAGGAGATGGAGAAGCAGGCTCCCTGCTGAGCAGGGAGTCCTATGCCAGACTCAAATCCAGGACCCTGGGATCATGATTTAAGCCAAAGGCAGACACTCAACCAATTGAGACACCTAGGTGCTGGTATGACTTTTTTTTTTAAAGATTTATTTTTATTTGTTTATTTATGAGAGAGAGAGAGAGAGAGAGAGAGGCAGAGACACAGGAGGAAGGAGAAGCAGGCTCCATGCAGGGAGCCCCACGCAGGACTCGATCCTGGGACTCCAGGATCGTGCCCTGGGCCAAAGGCAGGTGCCAAACCGCTGAGCCACACAGGGATCCCCTGATTTTATTTTATTTTATTTATTTTATTTATTTATTTATTTATTTATTTATTATTTATTTATTTATTTTTAATGATAGTCACACAGAGAGAGAGAGAGAGAGAGGCAGAGACATAGGCAGAGGGAGAAGCAGGCTCCATGCACCGGGAGCCTGATACGGGATTCGATCCCGGGTCTCCAGGATCGCGCCCTGGGCCAAAGGCAGGCGCCAACCCGCTGCGCCACCCAGGGATCCCTATTTATTTATTTTTAAATGGTGGCTGTATGTGTTTAGTTTTCTCATTTGGACTATAAGTTTCTTAAAGGCAGAAATTAGGTCTAATGTTTTCTCTCCCTTATAGTGGACTTTACAATCTGAAGAATATGTGTACTCAGTATGTGGTATCAAAATGATTTATCATGAGAGTAGGCCCTGTAAGTTAGTGAGTTTGAAATGTTTCCTATTAAGTTTGGCCAAATATGATCCCAGCTGCTTTCTCTCTGCCCCTCAATCCTCCTTGTCTCTGGAAGTGTGATGTAAAGCCTGCTTAGGCTAAGGGTTAACCAAAGGAGATGGGCAGAGGAGTTACTTCTTGCAGCAGCCATATATTTAGAGACAAAGCACTTTTAGTGGTACCTTTGTGCAAATTAAGAAGGCACTCTACTTCCATCTCTTGAGAAAATGTCATAATATACTGATTGCATTAGATCAAAACTTTATTTTTATCTGTTATAAAATTGAAGTAATAAAAATACAAGTCTATGACATGTATGATAGAGTCTCTTCGATGTGTGCTATTGTGCACTACAAAATCAGCACATATCCTTAGTAGCTCTGTATAAAACACCAGGATGTGTCATATCTTCTGCTAGGTGGTGGGGGACAGCTGACTTTCCACTCCAGGAGCTAACAAGTCCATCGTAGAAGACAGACATGCAGATGGAAATTATAATGTGGTAAGTGAAATTGTAGAGGTATGATTAGAATGTGGTTGAACACCTTGGGTCTTAAAGGGAGGACAGGATTTTTCTTGTCTTGGCTATGGGGTAGAGAAATAAAGGAAGGTTGATAAATTCAGGCATAGAAAAAAGTATAAGTAATAGGAGAGAAGTAGGGGATTAGAGGCAAGCAAGAACTTCAGCATGGTTGAGGTCATTTTTGAGACAAAAGTCTGGTAAGGTAAATTTGGGACAGATTGTAAAGATTCTTATGAACTAAATTAGGTATTGTTTTTTAGGCAAGAGAGCCAATATATAGATGTATTCTTTGAGCAAGTCAATGTTGTGAGTAGAAAGGTGTATGGATTGGAGTCACACTGATTGTCTGATAGCCCAGTAAGCAGGCCATTGTAATGGCCTTGAAAAAGAAAGCTGGATTTTGAGCTAAGGGTTAGCATTTGAAACAAAAGACACATTTTTTATAGAAACTCTGATACTCAGTGATTGGTTAGAATTTGATGGCAGCCATGAGTAAGGAGCACAAGGAAATAGCTTTTAGCAAGAAAATGAATGGCTATGGATCTGACTTAGGTCTTTTGTTTGTCAAATTCCAAAATTTGGACTCAATTCTAGTCTGATGCTTACACAGGAATTTAGACTGATAGGAATTGCCGTGTTAAATAAGAAGTTGCCAAGTACCATGGATATGGCCAGTTACCAATTTGAGAAAAGTAAATCATTCAGACACTAACTTAAATGACTCCTCATCAGAAAACATTCCCTGATACAGAACAGCAATCATGTCACTGTCTAGTCTGTTCTGTCCCTTACTCACCTATATTTTTCATCATAATACTCCCGAACATCTTACATAATATCTTTTGCTTATTTGTTTTCTCTTTTCCACACTGGAAAGTCAACTTTGGTAAAAAGAGATTGCTTTCTTTTCTGTTGCATTCCCAGATCCTGGGACAATGCCTGGCACTGAGTGGCCACTGAAGAATATTTGCTGAATGTCGAATGAATATTTGCCATGCAGTGACTTCATTTTTACTTAACAAAACTGATGAGTTATGTTTGGATCACAATCTAATTGATGAATGGTGAATGGCAATTTATTGGAGGGTTTGTTGAATACTCGATATTCATCCCTCACTCATTTATCTCTTCCCTTGTCTCCCCACACTTGCATTTCTGCTAAATTTCTCAGTATTGTAAACCACATACTAGCTTCCTAAGTCCCTCAGCTCAGAAACTTGGAGTTAATTTTTGTTCCTCATAATATTTGTGCTCTTGTTTAGTTGCCATGTTTTTACAGTTTTTCATATGCTTTCTCCTGGATTGACATTTCTCCTAGACCATGCTCCTGAGGTATTCTGGTCTCCCTCTATTTAACCTCTCACTTTGGTTGCCTATCTTGTTTATTGAAGAAAAAACATTTCCCAGA